>NC_056743.1:550640966-550644777 GCF_019279795.1 Protopterus annectens | reverse complement strand
GAGTGTTCTGTTTTGACACCCCATTTTTCCCTCCCTCCCTGATGTCTGTCTGTCATCTCTTACCTTACATTGCCCTCCAATCTGGTACATTTCTTTCTATCCTTCCCCATGATGTCACCTACCTCTTACTCTGTTCCTCCCCTTCTCTAACTCTTACACGACTCAGAAAGTGCTCATTACTTATGTGGCAGTGTGATTCAGTATTGTAAGCCTCATTTACATAGGATTGCCTAGTAATGCTTAGTTACATATCTTACACGGAGCTTCCCCCCCTTGACAACCACTAAACGGAGGCCATATTGTTTTGCTCTGCAAGTCCCTCCATTGACTTTCATGTAATACATAAATCCCACAATTGTGGGCTTATAAGCTTCGGTTTTCAGTTTTAGGTAGCGCACCCGCTTGCGGGTGTGCGCTACAGTTAAACACATACATCCCGTGAAAAAAAAAAAAGTTATATAACTTTTTTTTGCAACACTTTTTCATGCCAATGGCCACATATTTGGCCATTGGCATGCTTAATATAACAAATGCACCCTTTATTTGGAGCTGACATAGCTCCGTTTTTAATTTTGCAGAAATGTACTCAGTTGTCAGCTGAGTACATTTCTGCAACACGTCCGTTACACGGACTGGTTTGAAGCCGTGGATCGCTCACATACCTCATTTGCATATCTTGGAGCTGCAAATGAGGTATTGAGCATTTCCACGCCCACTCCGTGTAAGAGACGTGTTAGCTGTCTCTTACACGGAGATTTGGGCTGTTGCTGAATCAGGAGGCTTACACGGAGGCTTACACTACTCTTGAACTCCGTGTAAGCCTTCCTGAATCTGGCCCCATGTCTCTCTCTCTCTCTCATATACAGTATCTTCTGCTTTCACACACATGTACATATATCAACACAGTGTTCTCTGGTTTCATACTCACATTCACTCACACAAGCATACCTCTCAACCTGTTAGCATAAAAATCTGGACAAAGCCAAAAATAATTGGTGGACAAAACCCTAAAATAGGGACAAATGTTAAATATTGCTCTTATAAACTTAGACAGTTTCTAGAATAAAAGGTCTTGCATTACGATGCATTTCCTGAAAGATATAAACCCTGAAACTCAAATTCCTGTCATTATTTGGTGAACTAACTTCTCACTGATGTGACAGAAAACATCAGCAAACCACAACATTCTGCAAAAATTTGGACAATTGATAACTATGCATGCAAAATTGTTCTCGCTCTCTCTGGATCTCACACACACACAGTCTCCTGTGCTTTCATACATGCATTCACTCACACAAGATCACTCTCACTCTCTCTCAATCTCTCACGCACACAGTCCCTTTTGTTTTCATACATGCACTCACTCAAACACGCAGACAGAAACATAAACACACATACACATGCACATATAGACATGTATGTACACTTTTTTTTTTTTTTTACATTCACTAAACAGCAAAAACGCTACTTAGTGAGTGTAAAATAATGGTGGACATTAGTTTTTTTGTAGTCCAAGCTCAACGGCAGCTTGATATGCTGCAGTGAAGTGGTGGAATTGTTCTTTAGCAGGCATGACTTGCACTTTAATACCCCACTGTAGAACATTTGTTCTCCAATCAGGGTGCTGATATACAGTTTGCCCATTCTCTAAGTTGCATATTTTTATGTGTTATCTCTAAAATCACCACTGTACAGGCTCAAATCACTGTCCATTCAAATGCTTTTGATACTCAGAGATGATGTCTGGATATCTGGATAATATGGACACTGAGAAGTTCTCAGGGATAGGAACGGTGCAAAACTTCCCTTTCTACAAACCTGCTTGAGAAAAGCAGTACACAGATAAATGTCATGTGCATTTGTTGAAGTAATACATAATGTAATGAATGAATATCGCATAAGCTAAATGGGCCTTAGGACATGTCTTTCTGTAGATGACCTAGGCTAGCAACAGCTAGTGGACTGCAAACACATGAAATAGATGAGTGTTGCTATTGCAGGCTGCATATTCAGACAGCCAGTTTGCATTTCAGAGTAGAACAGCCCTGAGGCATGGCTTATTTCTTCATTCTGTGAACTAAGCGTGGGTGTCTGAGGGATGAGGCCTGGGTGAATGGGAGTGAGTGACCAATACTAGCTTAAGCATTCTGGGGTAAGGAGGCAGCTCAGTATGTCACATTGGTGATTCTTGCAGAATTTCAGGTATAAAGCCCAAAGGAAGAAGCCCAGCATGCTTACATTGCACAATGAAGAGCCGGATGAAAAAGAGGTATGACATGCATGGCAGAGAAAATGCAAGTCCAAAGAGCTGCTATCATGGAGCACACAAGCTGCCAGAGTGTGAAGACAGGAACGTGTGCAACATTAGCCCATTGGTTCCCTGTCTATGATCTGACACCCACCTCCACAAATTTTATATACATATATATATATATATATATATATATATATATATATATATATATATATATATATATATATATATATATGTATCAGGCAAGGCTAGCCACCTGACAGCATGAACGGTAGTGCTAAATGATTGTCACTGTTGAACTGACACCCATTCCAGTTGCAAAAATGGGAAAAGTGGGATGGGCCTGGATATGTGTGTGTGTGTGTGTGTGTGTGTGTGTGTGTGTGTGTGTGTATACATATACATACATGTGTGTATATATATAAAAAAATATATATATATATATATATATATATATATATATATATGTGTATGTATGTATACAGTGGATATAAAAGTGTACACACCCATGTTAAAATGCCAGGTTTTTGTGATTAAAAAAAAGAGACCAAAATAAATAATTTCAACACTTTTCCCACCTTTAATGTGACCTATAACCTGCATTCAAATGAAAGAGAAATCTGTTAGGAAAAAAAAATAAAAAATGTACAATAAGCTGGTTGCATAAGTGTGTACACCTGTAAACTAATATTTTGTTGATGTACCTTTTGATTTAATTACAGCATTTAGTCTTCTTGGGTAGGAGTCTATCAGCATGGCACATCTTGATTTGGCAATATTTGCTCACTCTTCCTTGCAAAAGCACTCCAAATCTGTCAGATTGCAAGGGCATCTCTTGTGCACAACCCTCTTCGGGTCACCCCACAGATTTTCTATTGGATTTAGGTCTGGGCTCTGGCTGGACCATTCCAAAACTTTAATTTTCTTCTGGTGAATTCTTTTGTTGATTTGGGTGTATGCTTGGGGTCATTGCCGTGTTGAATGGTAAAATTCCTCTTCATCTTCACCTTTCTAGCAGATGGCTGAAGGTTATGGACCAAAAGTGACTGGTATTTGGAAGTGTACATAATTCCCTCCACCTTGACTAAAGCCCCAGTTCCAGCAAAGAAAAGCAACCCCAAAGCATGATACTGCCACCACCATGCTTCACCGTGGGGATGGTCTTCTTTTGGTGATGTAAAGTGTTGTTTTTGCACCACACATATCTTTTGGAATTGTGGACAAAATGTTCATCCTTGGTCTCATCAGATCATAACACATTTTCCCACATGCTTCTGGGAGACTGGATATATTGTTTTGCAAATTGCAGCTGGGCCTGGATGTTTTTCTGTGTAAAAAAAGGCTTCTGCCTTGCAACCATAACCCATAGTCCAGATATATGGAGAACACGGGAGATTGTTGTCACATGTAGTATCCTGCAGCTCCTTCAGTGTTTCTGTAGGTCTCTTGGTAGCCTCCCTGACTAGTTTTCATCTTGTCTTTTCATTAATTTTGGAGGGACGTCCAGTTCTTTGCAACATCACTGTTGTCCCATATTTTCTCCACTTTCTGATTACT
>NC_056743.1:550608466-550633466 GCF_019279795.1 Protopterus annectens | reverse complement strand
GATGATGCCCATCAGAAATTCACACACCAAGTGAAGAACACTATAATAAGACACACACTCAAACCAGAAATATCATAGAGTGTGTGCTTGGGCTGCTGAAGTCATAGTTCAGGTGGCTAGATACATCTGGGGGAGCCCTGCTGTACAATCCACGTACATGTACTGAAATTTTCACCATCTGTGCCATGCTTCATAACATCATCCTGATTAAATAGTTCATCATGATCAACAAGTGGAAGGGCCACACACATCACCACCACAGGCAAGTTCATCACAGCCACATGCAGGTGAGGAGTCAGAGGGGGATCCAGCAGCTGCTGTGGGTGTAGGCAGATGTAGGTGTGTTCAATATGCACCCGTGTTGGCTAAGAAGCAACACATAACACACTCACTCACCACCTAAGGGGCTAAAACATTCATCCTATGCACCTACATAAACAGTGATGCCAGGCAATGCTGACAACCCCCCCCCCCCTACTCATGTAATGGTTGTGTACTCCTAGCAAGAGACAGCCTCATCCCTGAACTAAAACTGTAGCAGCTGTTGGATTTACAAGGTAATTGTTGAACCTAGAATATTAAAAAAATGTGCAATATAAATGAATGGCATATCCTTGCATACTGTTACTTGGTAATGTAAGTAAAAGGTTGTTGATTTGTACAATGATGACTTCAACATGTGACAGCACTGACTTATGTGAATGCATGTGTCCTCTATCAAGTAGTAAGGCTCAGGCATCAAAGATTCACACATTCATACTTCTCAAAAGCACTGATGGCCATTGACTGCCCTCTTTTTGGCTTCATACTTTTGTACTGGCAAATCATTAAAGAGTGAAGTTAGAAATTAATGACACATTTCAGTTTCAGACTTTATATCCTCCAAAAAATCTTAAAAATAGTGATGCAAAGACTGATTCTATCAATTGTCTAACTTTGTAAGACCAAAATATTTAAAAATTCTCCCTATTATTCAGCTTTTGTCCCACTTTTATTAATGGCTTAGTTCAGCTTCGTTGCTTTAAGAGTGTGTGAGGCATGTACACATTACAAAAACCTGTAATAAGTCAGTACAATTAGTAAAACAGCATCACAAACATAGATATACTAAGCACTAAGTCAGCTATGCATCCTGAGCATGAGACATAAAGCTTATGTATCCTGGAATCCAAAAGATAAAAAACAAGGATATGGCACAGTTATCTTCAGCTGCACAGTGTGTTGTGTGTATGTGGGGGTTGGGCAAGAGCCTAGGCTGACACAAAAGTTAAGTTAGTGCGTGTGAGTAAGAAAGAGAAACAGGCAGATGTGAATAAAGTATCAAATGGCCACTGAGACAGAATGAGCTTTAAGCCTCAAATCTGAACCATGTAACTATTTTTTTGTGTATCTGTGTGGACACTCCAGGTGAAATTGGTGTGTTTGTGTCTGCAAGAACACAGGCAAGCTCTGTGATAGCTCTATATCTTGGTATATTGGACAGCTGTGACACATACATCGTACGTGACCATGAGAACTGCCTCTGCCAGGAGTTGCACTGGCATGTCCACATGCATGGTCAGATGCACTGTGCTAACTGAACATGACTGATTTCTGGTTGATGAGCTTTCCTCATGAGTACACCCAGGACCATAGTTTTCAACCTCTTAGAGCAAGAAATCTGGAGAGAGCCATCAATAATGACTGACAAAGGCTCAAAAATAGGAACACGTTTTAAATATTGCTCTTACAAACTGAGAAAATTGATACAATAACCAGTTTTGCATTAAGATGAATTTTCTGAATGATATGATGTCCAAAACTCAAATGTCTGTCTTTATTTTCTGACTTTAACCCTCGATGTTTTGCCAGTGGTTTGCCAGAAAACCACAATTTTATGCATAATTCACTAAAATATGGGGCAAAAATCTGGACATTCTGCAAAAATTTCTACAGTTGCAAGGTATGCCCAAGAACATGACCTCATGGCCTGCCACATCTGGGTTGGACACCACAACCACTAATGGAGTAGTGGAAGTAGTGCCACTGTGAGACCATGATTGGGCATGGTGAGGTTGGCTAACATCAGATGATGTGGCTGGATATATGCCCACATGGATGTAGCCTCCCTCCCAGCAGACACCTCCCATTCCAATGTGTCTTTCATCCAATCCATTGAACTGGCAAAATGGCGGATGCAGTCACACATGTCAGCCTATGCCACATCTACAATCGTAAGCATTTCTTTGGAACATGCCTGCACCTCCATGACAATCAAGTAGTAAGGCTCAGGCATCAAAGATTCACACATTCATACTTCTCAAAAGCACTGATGGCCATTGACTGCCCTCTTTTTGGCCTCATACTTTTGTACTGGCAAATCATTAAAGAGTGAAGTTAGAAATTAATGACACATTTCAGTTTCAGACTTTATATCCTCCAAAAAATCTTAAAAATAGTGATGCAAAGACTGATTCTATCAATTGTCTAACTTTGTAAGACAAAAATATTTAAAAATTCTCCCTATTATTCAGCTTTTGTCCCACTTTTATTAATGGCTTAGTTCAGCTTCGTTGCTTTAAGAGTGTGTGAGGCATGTACACATTACAAAAACCTGTAATAAGTCAGTACAATTAGTAAAACAGCATCACAAACATAGATATACTAAGCACTAAGTCAGCTATGCATCCTGAGCATGAGACATAAAGCTTATGTATCCTGGAATCCAAAAGATAAAAAACAAGGATATGGCACATTTATCTTCAGCTGCACAGTGTGTTGTGTGTATGTGGGGGTTGGGCAAGAGCCTAGGCTGACACAAAAGTTAAGTTAGTGCGTGTGAGTAAGAAAGAGAAACAGGCAGATGTGAATAAAGTATCAAATGGCCACTGAGACAGAATGAGCTTTAATCCTCAAATCTGAACCATGTAACTATTTTTTGTGTATCTGTGTGGACACTCCAGGTGAAATTGGTGTGTTTGTGTCTGCAAGAACACAGGCAAGCTCTGTGATAGCTCTATATCTTGGTATATTGGACAGCTGTGACACATACATCGTACGTGACCATGAGAACTGCCTCTGCCAGGAGTTGCACTGGCATGTCCACATGCATGGTCAGATGCACTGTGCTAACTGAACATGACTGATTTCTGGTTGATGAGCTTTATTTATTTATTTATTTTTTTTATTTATTTTACATTTTGTTGACGAATGTCCACCTAGGTAGGTCAGAGCCTGTTTTTTTCGAGGCCCGGGAGAAATGCTCCAGATGCATGTCTTTGGAGTACACCCAGGACCATAGTTTTCAACCTCTTAGAGCAAGAAATCTGGAGAGAGCCATCAATAATGACTGACAAAGGCTCAAAAATAGGAACACGTTTTAAATATTGCTCTTACAAACTTAGAAAATTGATACAATAACCAGTTTTGCATTAAGATGAATTTTCTGAATGATATGATGTCCAAAACTCAAATGTCTGTCTTTATTTTCTGACTTTAACCCTCGATGTTTTGCCAGTGGTTTGCCAGAAAACCACAATTTTATGCATAATTCACTAAAATATTGGGCAAAAATCTGGACATTCTGCAAAAATTTCTACAGTTGCAAGGTATGCCCAAGAACGTGACCTCATGGCCTGCCACATCTGGGTTGGACACCACAACCACTAATGGAGTAGTGGAAGTAGTGCCACTGTGAGACCATGATTGGGCATGGTGAGGTTGGCTAACATCAGATGATGTGGCTGGATATATGCCCACATGGATGTAGCCTCCCTCCCAGCAGACACCTCCCATTCCAATGTGTCTTTCATCCAATCCATTGAACTTGCAAAATGGCAGATGCAGTCACACATGTCAGCCTATGCCACATCTACAATCGTAAGCATTTCTTTGGAACATGCCTGCACCTCCATGACAACCCAAAACATATGTCAAGTGGCACAGAAAGACACACCTGGATCAGGTGGAAATGTCTCCTCTGAGCATCCCTAACATCCCTCCTGCATGGCACCTTGCCCACACATTGGCTATGGCCAGAGTTAACAGGCACTGAAACCACAGTAACCACACTACCCAGATTGAGTGCCCCAACCTCCACCCATCCAATATCTGAGGGCTCACTAGAATGGGTTGATACAGGCCTACTGGCTGTGTCCGATGGAATTAAAGGGGATGGCTAAATGTCAACCTCAGTGTCAGATTCAACCTCTGCACCCCTCGACTGGGCCTCTGTTTGCTCACCATCATCATCAGAGTCTTCCGATACTCTGACATCAGGTGGTAAGAGTCCTGCATTTCCACTGTCAGGATCATCTGTGATAATAAGCAGCAAACACAGGAAAGAAGTTAATAGCTACACTACTATAGTCCAATATATGCTAACAAACTAACATTGGTATCGCTATTATAGACAGTTCACCAGTCCACACAAAGTTCTGGCACTCACATCACACATACAGATAAAGTAAATATTTCTGTCAACTGCTCGTCAGTAGTGAAATAAAAATCAAACAAGCTCAAAACTAAACAGATAAAATAGACAAACAGAGACTATGCTTTAATAAAATATTTTTCTTTCATCAAATATTAATTTATTAGCAAAGTATAAATACATTTTTCTCTGTCTTATGCAGGTTTCTTTTTATACACATTTTATTCATTCACTCATACATTTTTAACTTTGTTGACAAGTTATTTTATATGATGTGTCATATTTATGACATTTATGACATGCTAATTTCTGGAATTTGATTGGTTGGCTGTAAGTGTTTATACGGGTGGAGCTATGGCAGTTTTCTCTCCGATAAAGTCTTGCTATGTTCAGGAGAAAGCACTACGTCTTTTTAATTGCTTTTATTATCTTTTTTTTCAATAAAATGTGTGGCAAGTTGTATTGGACTAAAATAAAAATGTTTGGCTTACCATGCACAGATGACACCACTGTTCCTAGAGAGAATGATCCTGGAAGAAGTTAAGCAAAAGTTGAGGACACCATCATCACAATTAACAGTAAGACATGTGAAAAACTTTTGGATGTTTATATGTCCATAAGCAATTCATTCAACAGAAAGTTGGATGTTGCATCCACCCCAAGCCCATGTGTAATGAACCAGAATGTGTTAACTGTATCAATCTATAACTAGTCCCCCACTACAAAAAAAAAAATAATAATACATTTGTTAAACAAACTTAAGTAATGCTGTCAATATTTTATTATACAATAAATATTTAACAATTGACACAGGTAACCCTACCTGGAAGCTCATCCTGGGACATACTTGTTCTCCATGAAACAGCAGAACAACATCAATCACATGTTGTTGTGCACTTTCCACTGAGCTCTCTGGATCCCTGACAGTGAACAGAAACTCTTCAATTGGTGCCAGTGGTGGCTCTGTAGCAGGCCCCCACTAGCAGCCATCTGTCCATGGGCCACTGCAGCTGCTCTCCTCCGGGGTCATGAAGTCATGTCAGTGGCCCTGTGATGCAACTGATCATATGTCTTGCTGTGGCCCCCAACAGTGTTAACATTGTCCACTGTCTGCTGCCAAATTTGGATTCTTCTCAACATATCCCCAGGGCCTCTCTGAAGAAAGCTACCATATCATCTAAATCCTTGTACAATGATATCATTCTCAGTATTGTATATAACACCCCTAATAGATGTCCTCTCCATTGTTCATGTCAGGATGCTTATATCACATATACATCCTTCTCCATTGTTATGTCACCTTGTGTGGCAGTCACATAATATACATTTTTACTATGCATTCCATACTGTATCATGTTGATATGTGATTAGTGTTCTTGCTATAACTGTCTTAATTTCCATGTTCTTATTTGCTGTACATTAATATGTTTCACCTGTCCTCTTTCCCTGTGTTCATGCCTACAAATTCAACTGTGTCCCTATTCAATGCACACACTTCCCCTGACTGTTTATTTTACACAGCAGTCTATGTACCATTATGGATCATTTACACAGCTTTTCTACAGAATGCCTGAAATGGGTCTTCACAATACTTTGCACTGCATAGACTGCCCTGTAATGTGTTTGGACCATATACATTGCTAAATTATTAACCGTGGTAAGCATTGTGGCATTCCACAAATCTTGCAAACATAGTTTGCCCATAGGTAAACATGTCTACATGCCTGCTGCTATCTGTGTTACTCTACACATGTTCCCAACAACACTGTTACTAATCACCAATCTGCAGTTGTTTACATTTAAATGCAGTGTACGGCATGAATATGTAATTAGCACTGCTGCTCACGGCATAAACATGGAAACTCATTGTAGACTTCATGCAAAGCCTGCACGGAGTTTATTAAATCCCCAGGAATGTTATAATATTACAGTGCATAGTAAGAGTTTTTCTGGAGATTGCACCCTAGACAAATAGCAGGCATCAAAAACTCTGTTATTAAAATATGCATCCAAATGTGCCTTGAAGTTTGTTAATATATTTATTAAACTCAATGATCCTTGCAGATAATTCCAAATCTGATCTGCCACGGTCAGAGTGTAAAAAAAAACATATTCAAAACAGAATTAAAAGAGTTCATTGGCATTAGTAAATTGTTTTTTCTTGTTTGTAACATTAGCCCTTATTATACAACTTAAACTGGTTGAATGCTACTGCATCCTAACCAAATGTTCCTTATAACTGAGTCGAAATAGATAAAAATTTTCTGGTATATGATTTCTGTGTTCTATTTTTTTTTTTTTTTTGTTAAAGAGACCTTACTGTATATACACAAGGCTGATTGCCTTCTCAAATGAAAATTTATTGCATACCAAAGTTCTGCATTTGCAGTTGAGGATCTGTTTTAAACCCATTTGATAATGCTAGAGCTCACCTCTGTAGTAAACACATTTTGAAGAATGCAGCAAACAAACCAGACATCCACCAGAACTGAAAAGTTTAAATCTTTAATACACAGGATAAGTGCTTTCACACAAGTTGCGCTTTATCAGATCCACAGAATAAAACAGCAAAACCCATTGCATACTAAAACATGTTCATCAATTAACCAATAATATATAACAATCAATTATTGATGTATACTTCTTTTCTTAAGAATTAGTTTTAAAGGAACAGAGGCATTAAGGCCAGACAGTTTATCTGCCTGCAACTTTACAATCCACTTTGTCTCTGCAGCTTCATCTGTTATTAAAATCACCATGTCTTTGATTAAAATGCAACAATTGTAACACTATAAAATCAAAGTCATAGTTCCTTTAGAACCAATTCTTAAGAAAAGAAGTATGCATCAATAATTTATTGGTTAATTGATGCACGTGTTTTAGTATTTAATGGGTTTTGCTGTTTTATTCTGTGGATCTGATGAAGCACAACTCATATGAAAGCACTTATCCTGTGAATTAAAGATTTATACTTTTCAGCTCTGGTGGATGTCTGGTTTGTTTGCTGCATTTATCGTATTTACTTCCTATTGGGTAACCTTTGGCTTTCTTGGACATATTTTTTTCATTTTGACATTTTGAAGAATTTAATGCTGGGACAAAGCATCAGAGGCATTTACCATAGAAAGATATACTACATTTTTATGTCTTCATCTACAATATTAATCAAATGTATACCTCTCAACTGTCCAGATTTTTCAGAGAATGTCCAGATTTTTGCCTCTTAGTTTTGATCTGTTCCTCATAAAATTTTTGGTTTTATGGATTTTTGTGTCAAATCAATGAGGACCAAATTCACTAAACTAAACTCACTAAACCAGACATCAAACCCTATAACATTAGGTGGATTGCAAACTGGCTCACAGATAGAACCTACAACGTAAATGTAGCAGACTCCAAGTCAGACTGCCAATTAGTCACAAGTGGAGTTCCACAGGGATTGGTCCTGGGTCATCTCCTGTTTGGCATCTACTTCTCCAAAGTCCATGGCAACATGGAGGGACTCTGGCTAACCACATTCACAGATGACTGCAAGCTGGGAGCCATTATTAACTCCCCACGTGATGCGGACATCCTACAGAAAGGCATCACTGAGACAAATGACTGGTGCATAACTATGTCTTAAGTGTAATGCCAAAAAATGCGTCATCATCCCCTTTGGGAAAAACTCAACTCCACAAATTACCACATTGATGGGAGCTCACCGAATACAGAAGGTGTTATAAGAGATCTGGGGACACAGGTTGACAGCAGCCTCTCCTTCGACAACCACATTGCTTATGTAGTCAGAAAGTCCTTCTATGTGGCACATCTCATTACCAAGGGTTTTGCATCCATGAAGAAAGTGGCCATCATCTCTCTCTGCTCTTCCCTCATCAGACCAGTCATTGGGTATAATGCCACATTTGGCATGTACCTCACTAGACACCTGCAACAGACAGAGAGGCCACAAAAGTACCTCAGAAAGAGGATCATAGGCCTTAAACATTTGTCCTACATGGGCGGACTAAAAAAACTCCAGCTCAGACACAGCTCCACTTGGTCCTGTTGAGTCTTCCTGGCTACAGAGAACTGAAAAAAAAGTGACTGCTTTCCTGATTAAGTATCCTGCTGTTTTTTATATTTGTTTTACCTTCTACTGCTTACCTAGAGCAAGCTTTAACTGTTTTCATAGTTATTTACTGCATTTTTTATTATCTGCACTTAAAAGTATATTTTAGTCGAAATTAGTCTAATTCAAGTCGAAAAGTGTTTGTTTGCTGTTTAATTTAATTGTTTGGCTGCCCACTAAAGTGTGCTAGCCTGTACTACTGACTTATTGCCTTTTCTGCATTTAGCGCGGAGTTGCCACTAGAGCACCATCGGGCAGCGCCAGTTAAACAAGGTTAAACTATTTCTGGCTCCGTAAAGTCTGCTCTTCATTTTTTCCCTTAGAACTGCTCTACTTGTAATCTAAACAGTCTATTCTCTATCTGTAAAGCTCAGCACTTGTTCCTAAAGCATTTTTTAGTCAGGTAAAGCACTTCTATATTATACAAAGTACTTCACTAGCTTAAAACCCCCTTGAGTACCCACTTCCCTATAGGTCCTTTCTGACTCAGTTACACAGCAAACTTTTTCATTTCTTCTAGCATGTCAAAGGGTCAGTTGCTAGCGTTCTCTCCTGCTCAGCTGGTGAATCTGGGAATATTGAGGCAATGTTATAATTGCCTCATGTACACAGACAACCCTCTCCTCCTCCCACAAAACCCAAATACATGCGAGAGATGCAACTATATAGCCAAACTGGAGGCTGAGCTCTCTCAACTCAGGACTGGCAAAACCAGACAGGAGGAGAAGGTAACCACACACACACCATAAACCCAGTCTCACACAGAACTATCACAACTACAAATCAAACACATAAACACACAAAGACATACTCGGAGGCACTGATCAAAAATCTACCAAAACAGCAGAGGCCTCCAAAGCAGACACCCAAACAACTGCCACCTCATGACATAACACAAGCAACACATAGATCACAAAGTCAGTGTGCAAATCAGTCACAGCTCTTAAGGCCAAACACAATGCCAGACACACTTGTCATAGGTGACTCCATAGTCAGACACACTGACGTCCCACTCACCAGACTGAACAAGGAGAGGGTCACAGTAAGCTGCCTGTTGGGCGCTAGAATCCACCACATAACACAAGCACTCAGGTCACTCCACAGCAAGTACAAGTATGACTCAGTCATTGTCCATGCCAGTGTGAATGACCTGAGACGTACCTCCCTGGACTACATGAAAAGAGACATAGAGGAGCTCTCAGATTATGTAGCCTAGGCTGGTATGACCCTGACCCTGAGCAGTATCCTACCTTCACCAAGAATGATGCCACAATACAGAGACAAAATGATCAGTTTTAATAATTGGCTTAATTTCTGGTGTCATTCTAAGGGGATCCAATGTCTGTCTGCCTGGAATGACATGCTTGACAAGCCATGCTGCTTCGCAAGGGACGGCTTGCACCTGTCACCCCTGGGTTTCCGGATATTGGCAAAGGCTCTTGCCACTCCCATAGTGCCTTTTTTAGACAAGGCTCAAATTCTAAACCCACCGCCCTAGAAAACAATAATGGAAAAAAACTAAGGGTAATGCTGCTCAATGCCAGAAGTCTAAATCTCAAGATGCACGCCCTCGAAGCCCTCCTCAGTATGGAGAACATCGATGTCTGTGCTGTGACTGAAACCTGGTTCAAGGCTCCTGAGAGCACCCCGGCACTATCAGGTTTTACCTCATATCATGCGTTCTGGCCCCAAAACCCGGACCGTACCACAAAAGGAGGGGGTGTATCCATATTCATCAAGGATACCCACACCTCAAGGCTGGTGGCAACTCACGAAACATCAGAGATCATTCAGGTGCAATTAACCATAGGCAAAACTGCTCTACAGTTTGTAGTATGTTACAGGCCACCCTCTCAAACTCAGGAACCCCACACAGCCTTCCTGAAGACACTGGAGAGTATAAATGTCTCTCCAAACACCATCATATTGGGTGACTTCAACTACCCAAACATAGACTGGGAACATTACTCAAGCCCCAATACCCTAGCCCAAAGGTTCCTGGAGTTCATAAACTCAAATGCTATGGAACAACTTGTCGCCATTCCCACAAGAGGTGAAAATATACTAGACCAGATCATCACAAACATGGGGACAAAAAGCTCCACACCGGAAATATATCCCTCATTGGTGAGATCAGACCATAAACTAATCTCACTGGAGATCCACATCCCGCCCCCACCCCCAACAAAAAAGACCACAGTGAAGAACTTCTCAAAAGCCAACGTCACACTTCTTAAGACTGGTGTGGTATCCTTCAAGGCCCCTGAGCCATTGGAAACCACATCCCACACTGCTGAATCCCTTACAAATGCTTTCTACGGGCAACTCCAGGATTGCATGGATCAAGCAATCCCAAATAAAATCAAGACCCTTTCCACCAAAGGCAAGCACCCGATCTGGTGGATCCCAGCCATAAACAAACTTTACAACTAGAGGAGAAAGCTACTACAAGATAGAGCAAAATCCCTAAAAGGGAAGACATCTCTGATCAATACTAGTAAAAAACTACGATCACTCATAAAATCATCCAAGGCCAACTTTGAGAGAAAAATCACCAAGGACTCAAAAGTCAATCATAAGGCCTTCTTTAGCTATGTTAGAAACCTGGGTGGAAACTCCCAGATATGCTCAGAATTAATCCAAAATGATACAAAAATCACTGAACCCACAGACATTGCAAACATACTGGCAGACAGGTTCAGTGCAAATCCCCCCCCCCCCCAAAAGGAGAAATATCTATCCCAGCAGAGTGTAGCCTCCCAATCATCTCAAATGCCCAGGTGAGAGCTGCTCTCTCTAAAGCTAAAAACACAGCATCAATGGGACCGGATGGTGTCCCCGGCTGTGTGCTACACGAACTCAATGAGGAACTAAACCCACACATAAGGTTGCTGTTTAATCTTAGCCTTACCACAGGATACGTACCCAAAGAGTGGCGTACGGCAACTGTGGTCCCACTCCACAAAGGCGGTGCTTCTACAGACCCTGGTAATTACCGCCCCATAAGCTTAACAAGCCTGGTCTGCAAAGCTATGGAGAGGATCATAATGGAACTCATAAATAAAGACATAGGGGACCTACAGACATTGGATCCTACCCAATTCGGCTTTGTCAAGGGCAGATCATGCCTCTTGAACTTGGCCGACTTTTTTGAAACAGTCACCAATGCCATTGATGAGGGTAAGGCAGTTCACACAGCCTACCTTGACCTTAAAAAAGCTTTCGATACAATACCCCACTTGGGTATCATAGAAAAGCTCACCAGCTTAAATGTAAACCCATATGTCACAAGATGGGTTGCAAACTGGCTCAAGGACAGAACCCACAGGGTTAGAGTTGCTGGTGCCATGTCAGACTCCAAGCCGGTCACAAGCGGTGTCCCATAGGCCTCAGTCCTGGGCCCCCTCTTGTTCGGCATCTACTTTTCAGAAGTGCAGGCAAACATAGGAGGATTGTGGCTGACATAGTTTGCAGATGACTGCAAACTGGGCGCCATAGTTGAAAATCCATCAGACACAGATATCCTTCAGAGAGGTCTCATAGAAACGGATAACTGGTGCCAGAGCCATGGCCTTAAGCTAAACGCCAAAAAATGTATAGTCATACCCTTTGGTAAAAACAAGGTAACCCCAAGTTACCACATAGGTGGCAATCCATTAAGCACAGAAGAGGTTATCAGGGACCTGGGGACCCAAGTTGACAGTAACCTTTCTTTTGACACTCACATTGCCAAAGTGGTTAGGAGGACCTTCTACATTGCCCACCTGATTATGAAGGGATTCACATCCAGATCAAGGGAGGTCATTGTTCCCCTGTACTCTTCACTTATCAGACCAATGATTGAGTACAATGCCCCATTCAGAATGTATCTTACCCGACACCTGCAGCAATTGGAAAGAACCCAAAAGTTCCTCACCAAAAGGATAAAGGGGCTCAAAAATATGCCATATGCTGCCCGACTGAAGAAACTCCAGCTCTATTCGGTCGCATACCGTCTGCTCAGAGGTGACCTGTGCCTGACATACAAGGCCATGTCCAACCTGGAATTAATGGACATGCTCCACCTCAAAAAATCCAAATCCACCAGAGCCACAAGAGCAAGAGACTTAAACCTCAACACGGATATAAATAGGATCTGCTGGAGGGACAGATTCATCACCCAGAGACTCCCTATGCTGTGGAACAGAATCCCAGTCCATGTGAGACAGAGCACCTCGCTGGCTCTGTTTAAGAGGAATCTTGACCAGTGGATGGGAGATCGTAGGTTTACCCGGGGGATCATCTCTGTATCACTGCTGGACAGAGGCACGGCAAACTAATGGGTATAGTATTCTTCAACCTAAGGGGTGGTGAAAGCCACACAACTCTGGCTAGGCTTACAAATGCCCAAGGGCAGATAGCCTAGTATGAACCTATGAACCTATTCTCTGTCTCATATCGTCTACTAAAAGGCGATCTCTGCTTGTCTTGCAAAGCCATGTCTGACCCAGCTCTGTTAGAAATGCTACATCTAAAGAAATCCCAATCCCTCTGTACCACATGCTCCAGATACCTCAACCAAACTAGCACAATCAACAGAACATGCTGGAGGGACAGGTTCATAACCCAGAGACTGCCCATGCTATGGAACAAACTCCCCATACACATTAAGCAGAGCACCTCATTGACCCTCTTCAAAAGAAATCTTGACGAGTGGATGAGAAATAGAAAGTTCACCATGGAGATCACTCCAGTGGCTCTAATTGATAACTAACATTGGGCGGCATAATGCCAGGGCACATCTATGGGCTAGGCTTGTAAAGGCTTCAGGGCCATTAGCCTAGTACACACCTATGAACCTATTAACCTATGACAGGCTTTTGAGTTTCAGACATCATATCCTTCAGAAAACGCATGGTAACCCAAGACCTTTTATTCTAGCAACTTTTAAAGTTTATTAGAGCAATATTTAAAGTGTGTCCCTATTTTAGGGGCTTTGGCTCCCCCATTATTTTTGTCTTTATCCAGATTTTTAGTGCTAAGAGGGTGAGAACTATGATCAAGTTCATAGAGAAATTGGGTAGTTTGGTGAGACATGAAGTTCAGCCTGTGACCCTATGTTAATTAACATCAAACAATTGCTTAAATGATAATATAAAAATAGAGTAAAACCTCTCAAAACATTTAGCAGCAATAGTATTCAAGATGATGCTCCTATAATTCTACATTATATTTATGTCAACACTTTTAATAAGTGCAACAAAAGTGGATAGTTGCTACTGTTCTAGAACATGCCACACGTTCTGTTTTTGCTAAAATAATAAGTAAGGCGTTGTGGAATACAGTTGCTGATTTTACTTTGAGAAAGGGTAATGAATTCATTAACAGCTGCTCCATCTGGTGTAATGATGTTTAAGTAGCTGTATTCAAAGCCATAGCAATGATTGGGCATAGGGTGCTGCGACACGAAACAATGGGTGAAACATGTATTATCATGCTTTATTGACTGCTTAAAGAGATGCTTGACTGGTACATGCATACAAACGAAAGCATTGTTAGTTTCCTGCACTTCATGACTGTTTAGTTTATAGCAGACAGCAAGGTGTTTTTATGTATTATTTTCTAACATTTTGCAAAGAGTTATAACATAGATACATAATAACTCTTAGCTGCAGCTCATGCACAAGCTCTCTGTTGCCATTAAATCAGTTGGTAATGCAACTAACCCACAGGAGGGTAATGCTTTTCTTTCAATGGTAGATTGCTGAAGAACATGGCGTACTACTGTAGTGCAGAGCTACAGACAGGCATTGGCTTGACTGAATCACATATATCTCATGCTTATTGCAATGATTGCAAAGAGCACCCACTCATCAGTAAATGTCAAAGAGGAGATCCACTTGCAGGACAACTCCCACTCGTGGAACTGATGCACTTTTATGTTTTGGGGGTAGTGATTAGAGCAGTTGGACTACACCACAAGGTACTTTGTAATATTTTTCCATTGAGCATAAGTCGTCATTTTTGGACTTTCCCACAATTTCACTAAGTTTGCTGCTTAGCAATGTCACAGTGCACATCACATGCATATAACAGGAGACCCACTTTGTCCTGGGCAGATATTACAATTGACGGCAAATGGGACCAGCCTACATACAGTTGTCCATGACTTACTGAATCACATACCATGTGTAGGGAGGACTCATTAACATTTGTCCTCCATAATAAGAGTACTGTGGAAAGAACATGTAAAATACTTATCTATTGTGTAGGTATCGGTATGAATCCGACAGGGGCATTGGTGTACCATTTTAATGTTTATCAGCCCTACTCCATGAGGAACAATGCCGATCAATTATGTATCAGTTATATCATTTTATAATTTTAACATCCATTCGAAGTCCCTGCTAATCATGTAATTACTGTCAGCTCTAAAGCAGAGAAATCAAGAATGCCTTATTCTACAATGCTGCTGTTAAGAATTGTTATTACATATGACAAGTGCTGATACTGTTAATTAAAAATCATACTCAGCACAGAGATTCCCCGTGCATGATAGTGGCATGGGTGATGCCACATTAACTATAGTCCTGACGCATTAGTTCAGAATAACAGACAATCAGAGGCTGCTCATAGCAAGTTAGATACATGGTATGAATGCGCAGGTACACTTGTTTATACACTGCAACATTGTGTACACTAACGGTGTTTTGTGGAACCAACAGAATCATCATCTTGTCAGTGTAACAATTGTACTGCAGTCCTGAGTCAGTGGCATCGTGCAACAGATCTACATGAGGTCATATCTAACTCATTCCCCACATATAAAGAGCATCATTCCATGTATCTTTCAGAGTGGATATGTTCAGCCATTGTGGAAAAAGGTTTTTTATGCACCATATACATTTTTATATCCATCTCCAGTCAATATGTCCAAAGCTATTCCATCAATATTATAATATATTGTAATGCAGAAAACATCCAAGATTATACTTTTTTCAGTAATTTCAAAAATAAATAAATGAATAAATGTATACATCCTATAAATGACCCAACTTTTTGGGTGTACTTATAAACACTGAAGTACTCAAACTTCGAAGGGTTAACAGTTGATCCCAAAAGATCAAAAAAAGCAAAACACTGAAAAAACAAAGCAGGGGGGGCAAGCCCTCTTCACCCCTCACACCACCTGCTAATTATATATACCAACTCTGAAATTGTGCTAATGTGCGAAAAGGGCAAATATCCCGATCCCTACTGTGCGCAGTCTTGCACTTGCTTAACACAGGCAGAAGCAATCAAATGAGTTTGTATAATTTCTGCTGGTGTTAAACAAATTTTTTTTAAGTTTTCACATAGTATTGGCTGAACTGTTTTACTCACTGGAGTTATTTCAAATATGTGCAAGCCACACCTTCATATAAATTTATGAAATCAATGGACCTAATAAATAAAGCCCACTTAAGTAAAATTTGTTAACTAGTTCTGAAAAACACAACATCTCATAAATGGTTATATTAAGTAAGGGTTGTTGGTGTTGCATTCCTCTGCAAAATGTCTGAGGTGTTTGCCATGCATAATACACATTTACTTTCTTTGGCGCATAGCTTTTATACTTAGTTTCAGATAATTGTTTTTCTTTAGTATCGTCCATCAGTTTCCCTTACCATATTCCATTCCCTCTATTGATCCTAGTATTTGACATATTTGGAGAATATGAAAACATGTACATTTTCTATAATAATCAATATAAATACCTCGCATTTCTCTAAGGATGTACAAGTTATACTGAAAGTAAAAGCAGTAGATTTCTTCAGTATGCCTCAGGTAATATCATGCAACAGTTTGTAAGTCACTTCATTTTGCAATACCAATATAAACATGGATTTATTCTAATGGTGATGTCCTAATGATATTTCCAGAAAGTATGGAGGAAAACACAGTGATATATTCCTTAGAAATGTATCACTGAGTTTTTCTTTATCCATTCTAGAAACCTTAATGATATATTCCTTAGAAATGTAGGCAAACCTTTAAAGATAGAGCAACATTTTCATCTCAATATCATTATCATTAATGCGTCTTCAGTGGATGCATAGTTAGCTTTGAATAGGACAAAGTGTTAATAAAAGGAAAAGATACTTGGGGGGGGGGATTCAATAAAGTCTACACAAAGTGATTTGCCATGTAAGCATAGTGGCATGGCCCCAACATGGAACATGGTCATGGAACAATCCAATAAACAGGCCAGAGGGGCGTGCACAAGCATGCGGACACAGGAGTGTCCATGGAATGCAAATCACCTCATAAGCTGGTGAAATCCATGCAAATGAGGTTGATTTGTGATCCAGTAAGCAGAAAGGGACCCGTGTAAGTGCTGTGCTGGTGTTATAAATGTATGCAGACAGAAAGAGTGTACTGAAAAGTAAAATTTAAACAGGTGCTGTAAAAGCCCAAATAAAGGGATGGATACTGCACTGTAGGCATGCAAATGGCCAAAACTATGGCCAGTGAGTCCAAAAAGCAATGCAAATCATTAAAAAATAAAATATATGTTTTAATACAAATATTAAATTTGCAAACATGCAGTTATGCAAAAAAAAAATAAATAAAAAGTGTAAAAAATGAAAATTAGACATTTGCAAAAATATTGCATTATAGTGACAGCATGCAGAGTCTTACAATGGCAGGTTTCAGTTGTTGCTAAGGAGGCAGGCCCTGAAGTAGAGAAGCATACAGAATATACTCAAATGAGCTGGGGTTACTGAATAGCAAAAAGGGCCACTCTGTCCACAGACTAATCCCATGGTTGGGCTAGAACTGTGTAGGTAGCAGTAGAAGAGGCAGCTGAGATCAAAAAGGGGTGTGTCACGCAATTTGTCAGTGGACTGGAGCTCAGTGGTGCCTGTTTGTGCTCAGCATGGGGGTGTGTCTGATGCTGCTAAGCTGCGTTTAGTCCTGTGGCACATGTTTTAGCTGATTTAAGAAAAGCTGAGCATGCCTGTGCACAGGAGAGTGTCCAACTGATAAGACTGTTTACACTAGTGCCATGGGTTTGTGCACCACTCCCCACTGCTTAGCAGTGAAAGAATTAAAACATAAATAAATTAAAAAAAAAGAAAATAGCTAGGGGAAGCCAATCAAGTAGAAATGACTGATAATCCCTGTTCAATAGACACTAACCCATTCAAATGCGCAATGATATACCTATCAGGTGGAATGTATCACAGTGAGCCAATCACACAGACTGCATCTGCAGCGCACCATTGTAAAGTATGCATGGACCCTACAGTCTGATTTTTCCCACATACTCTGCACCATTGGAGCACACACTTGGGAATTTTAACTGAAAAAATGATAGTGGCTGCTGCTGATCTGCTACATCTGTATGTGCTAGAGGCTAAGGTCAGTGATGATGATGATGCTGACAATAGGTCCAGACTGAGGAGGAGGAGAAGAGTGTTCAGTTCCAGGGTAACCTTCCAGGGGCTACATAAGTTGGGATTGTAGAGTGCTACAGTGTGGACAGGGACATACTAGAAGAACTCACTGAGCTCTGCCGTCCTCACCTCAGACCCAGAGCCAGCAGAGGGGAACCCATCCCAGTAAAACAAAGGCATGTGTAGCCCTTAGAGTATTAGCTACAAGTACTTTTCAAAGACCAACTGGGGACATAATGGGGGTCTCACAGGCATCTACATCCAGAGTACTCCATCAGTTCCTGGATGCCATGCAAGTACATGCCAGTGAGCACATTTATTTACCCTGCATCCCTGAAGAGATGGCCAGCAATATGCATCTCTTCCACCATGTAGCACAATAACCTGAGGTACTGAGTGCCATAGACTTCACTTGTGCACATCAAAGCACCACCCAATGAAGAGGGTAGAGTCTACATCAACCACAGGGGGCATCACTCTATCAACTGCCAGGTCATTGTAATGTACAGGTCATTATCATGAATGTGTGTGTTGGGAGCCCTGGCAGTTATCATGACTCCCGCATCTGGCATGCATCACAGCTGTACGAGACATTTGCCAGGGGGGACATCATGTATGACCATCTATTGGGGGATGCTGGCTATGCACTGGAACCGTGGATGATGACACCTATCGGAAATGCACTCGCAACTACTAAAGAATGCCATAATGAGGCACACTCACAAATTAGGAACACCGTAGAGGGTGTGTTTGGGCTGCTCACGTCACAGTTCTATTGACTTGATATATCTGGTGGAACCCGCATTACTCTCCAGCTACATGTGCATACATGTTCACAGTATGTGCCATGTTACACAATATGATCCTGCAGAAGCAGCTGTGGTAGGAACATCACAGGGAAGGGACACACAGATCCCCACCAATGTCTAGGTCCCCACAGTCACAAAGGGACTCAGAGGAGGAACCCTCTGATTCTGTCCCTGTAGGCAGACATAGTCGTGCCCACTATGCCCTGGCCTTGGCAAAGAGGAAATGCATAGCACATTCATTGACATTCTAGTGACTGACACCTCTCTCTGACTCACATACATACTAAAAAGGATGTCAGCCACAACACACAACCTGTACCTGAACATGTATTGGCTGTGTACTGTGTGCATCTGACTGAGTCAGCCCTGAAGCATCATTATATCCACTGCTGCAGGCACAAGGTAAGTTACTTTTCATTACAACAAATGTATGGGGTACTACGCTATGGTAGCATAGGTATGGACCTGCTGCATGTATGCAAGGGAATAGAGTGGGCTACCGGGATAGCTGCAGACATCTGACAACTATGTGGGATAACAGGAAATCTCTGCCCAATAGTGGCCATCCCATAATATGCAGTAGGCCCCAAGCCAGCAAAACCTACAGCACTATGTGAGGGAATTACAAAACAGCGGGGTCATAGGATGAATTCTTGACTGTCAGTGCTAGAGTCACCTACACCCAACACACCTGTGCTCCCATACAACTGCAGAAAATTATGTTTGCAAGGTAATAGCAGCAGACCACACAATCCCAGGGTTGTCCCAATCAACCTGGTGACATGTTCCATTTCCATAATATGCCGGGGTCGATGTGCTATGTATGTCTGTGGTCGACAGTGTTAGGAAATAAACTGTAGTGTTTGGTGGCTGTTGTGGCTTAGTGGGCTAAGCATGTTATCACAGTTGATGGTGCTCATGGTTAGTGACTGGCTGCACCTACTATTTTGCATGTGAGCTACACCTAAGGTAGAAGTTCTACAGACTGTCCGTATGCCACTATTTGTTACTGTAGGAAAGCTGGATGAAGCCAGAGACAATGGAGGGACAGGTGGTCACCATACCACTCAACCATACTGAATTTCTCAGTTTTTACTGGTTTTGAGGTTCAAATAATGGGGTGCCACGATTCCCAAGTGGCACCCCTTAATTTCTGAATTTCTCTGAATTGCTCATGGTTAGTGACAGGCTGCACTTACTATTTTGCATGTGAGCTACATCTAAGGTAGGAGTTCTACAGACTGTCCATATGCCACTATTTGTTACTGCAGGAAAGCTGGATGAAGCCAGAGACAATGGAGGGACAGGTGGTCACCATACCATTCAACCGTACCAAATTTCTCAGTTTTACCAGTTTTGAGGTTCAAATAATGGGGTGCCACGATTCCCGAGTGGCACCCTTTAATTTCTGAATTTCTCTGCTTTTTATTTTTAATTTTAATTTCCGAATTTTTATGTGCTGATTTCATCATGTGCAGAGACGTGCACAATGATGTCAACGCCATGAACAGCCTGACAGAATTGGCTGAGGGCTTGAGGAATTCACTGGTATGTAGCCTGCATGTGAGCCGTGCATTTCCCAGCTGCTCAAGGGATTTGTACTTAGTGTGTGAGCTGTGCATTTCCCAGACTGTTTGCATCTAATTTACCTTGTTTCAGACAAGCCCGCATTCTCAGCTAATATTTAAACAGTTTGCAGGGCAAGTTATTTTTTGTTTAATCACTGCAAGGGGAAAGGCTTCACGTGAACCACCATCCAGATGCCTTGCTATTAGTCATTTACTTGCCAAAAAATAAAAATTGTTCTTGGAATTGCCACAATATGCAACATTTGAAACCAGAAATGTATTCCATTTACAAATACACAACGGGATGTTTTTCACATATGTGATTGTCCCATCATCACTTATAAATGAAAGCAAATAACCCCTCTTACTCTACTGAGATGCTCAGGACTGGTGACTAAGGTTACACATTCAACCAATTTGGCACCGAACATTTTGATACGTGCAATGTGCATATGTACTTAGTAGTTACAGAGTCATCGCACTAGGAAGCAGTCATCAGCAATCAGAAGTTGTACACCATTAAAAAGCAGTTCCTATAGTATGTGCTCATATCTTTAATAGTCTTGTTGTATGATGTGACTTCCCCGGAGTTTGTGGATGCATGCCCATAATCTGTTCAAGAACATCTCTGATTTAGTCACCAAAATCAGGTACCAATGGTCAAAGAAGGCAAAACAGGAACTAAATTAGCGTACCACAGTTTATTCAACACTTCCGTCAAAAGACTTAATCAGAAACACAATCAAATTTAGAAACACCATTTAAATAATCAAACCAATCAAACAATTAATCCATCAGTATGAAATTTCTCAATATAAAAATTTAAAAAGACAAACCCCAAAAAACACATAAAAAACATAAGAATGCTAAACAAAAAAATTAAAACTTAGTTTAAATAAGTAATTAAATCAGCGTCTTTATTAAGATTCAACTTCCTATATTTTAGAAAACATTTGATGTTGATAGCCTCATTTAACCCAGACTTTCTGTCAGCCCCAAGATTAATTTGCCATATCGTTTCGCTTTGTTCAAGGTAATTTTTAAAATCTCCACCTCTCAAATCCATTTGAACAACTTCCAAGATAGAAAAAAGAAACTTCTGTATTTCATACATTCCAAAGAATGTTTGCATAGGGCATTTTTGGAATC
Source organism: Protopterus annectens (assembly GCF_019279795.1). Taxonomy (NCBI): domain Eukaryota; kingdom Metazoa; phylum Chordata; order Ceratodontiformes; family Protopteridae; genus Protopterus; species Protopterus annectens. The sequence goes on along the minus strand of NC_056743.1, from coordinate 550,611,999 downwards.
TTTAATCCTAATGCTATAAATATGTTCCCTAATACATTCTCGTAAGGACGTATAGTCATATCCACGTAGAACGCAGAGCAGCCACTACAAAAACTGATATAAACTAACCCCCTAGTTAGACAGTTGACAGAACTAGGAACCTCAAAGGTAACATTGATATGTTCTAACATAACATAAGGCCCTTCCAGAATATATCTACAAAAGTTGCATTGTTCACTTTTATACATGCCTTTTTATGTGTTAAATCTCGATTGACTATACATCCAAAATGGTCATTTTCCAGCAACTTTTTAAAATTGGACTTGTTCTTATAAACAAACCTAGGTCTATCCCCCAAAACTTTTATCAAGTCTGAATTCCCTTTTAAAATTTTCCAATTTTTTTCAACTAAATTCTTAATACCAAAACTATCAACCGCCATATCAAGCGAACAAACAACACCATAGTTGCCACTACAAAGTGTTTTTGTTCGCCAAATTCCTTAGAAGTTATTAAAGGGGCCCCCAAGAAAGCTGGATATAAGATGTTTCATTTGTTAAGAATATCAAATCCCAAGTTTTCCAAATAAATTTTGTCATATCCCCTGTTAACAAACATTGCCGTGATCAATTCAAATTATTTTGATAAATCATTATTTTTAGATTTACAGTTATCAGCAAGTCGAAGTAGCACAATTGTATTATAGCAGTGGAAAATGCGCAAGTATGATGTTGCAACCTTATATGTTTATGTCACTTTTGTTTTTACATTGTTTGTGCAGTAATGTTCAATGAAATTATAGTTCTCAAAAGCTTTGCTCGAGAATCAGAGATAAAGTAATAGGGGCAATGGAACCCAATCAGGGACAGATGTTTTAAGCACTACTCCAATTTACTTAACAAGGCCTTGAATTTTGGGCCCCAGCTGCGTCAATTTGGTAAGCTGCAAGAGCTTAGCATTAGTGGTTCAAAGTAATTCTTCCACGAGCAATTTGGTAAGCTGCAAGAGCTTAGCGGTTCTTTTCTTCTGCTACAAGGGTGTGTGTGAATCTAATAGCATTCTTGTGTGTGTGTGTGTGTGTGTGTGTGTGTGTGTGTGTGTGTGTGTGTGTGTGTGTGTGTGTGTGTGTGTGTGTGTGTGTGTGTGTGTTACCCAGTTGATGAAAGCACTTAACTAAATGTAATTACATTTTGTTTTGTTTTTATTATCTTGAGTGCCTTATTCGAATTTGTTTTGTGGTTCTGCCAACTTGTGTTTTTTTGAGATTCTGGTGACCTTTACACAAGTTTTGCTGTTGTTTGGAATTGATTGCTAATCAGCTGGGGGAGGCAACTAATCTGAAAATAAAAGAAGTATATGATTTTTTGTGAACCATTCAGATCAGAGTGGAACTAAAACACAGATAATGTGAACAAATGAGATATACATGCACACCTCCTTACTATAAGCATGCATCATCTCCGCTCATTTCCTGTACTGGTGCTAAAAGCTTGGTCGCTTGAAAAACATTCTTAACTATTCACTACTATCCATGCAACCAATTGAAAAAGTCAACTTTCTTAACATGAGCCTAAGAACTTTCTTAATTTCTTTGAAAAGCATTTCTAATGGAAGTCTGTTCCATGTATATAGATAGTATGCTCTGAGTACAAAAATGCTTCCACATATCACTCCATACCTGGGCAATTTCTATACTCATGTTACATGCTAGCATCGGTTTTATATGTAATATTGCCATTACTTTTCACTGATAAGTATGTATAAGCACTTAGCAAAGCATCTAAATTTAAACATACTATTTGACTGGGCATGTTAACAATATAGGGGAGAGACCTGCAAGAGAACAATGCAAACACAGACTTGTAAATATCAAGCTAATGAGCTGACTTTAATAAATCCAGCTATTAATTGGGATGCCTAGGGTTTTTCACCTTAAGTGACAGAAAAAAAAGACTACAGCATAAAACCCAGTGATCATTATTATATTTTTATGAATAACATTAAATTTATAATAAACTGGTAGTCCTTATAGCAGTCATATAGACATGTATATACCCCTGAAAATGGGGGGGGGGGCAGAGGTCGAGTTGTGTAAACCTGCCAACTGTATGAGCAAAACGTCACCCGTACTTCCAAAATATTTTGTGGGGGGATAAACTTCTATCTTGTTATGGGTGAAGGGCTACATGATTTTTCTATTCTTTATTATGTTTTTGCTGGGCTATTTTAAGCAATTTTTCTGTGGCACAACTGTACTGTATTATACAAGGAATATAATTTCATACAATCAGGAAGGTGTATCAAAGAACGCATGTATGTTTTGTGTGCAAGGGGCCTATGATATGAAAACAACCCAAAGGTAATCTTTATCTGCCACTGGCCAGGTGCATTTTCTTTTAATATGAATTTCAATCCTGTTTCAATGAATGTGAGTTTCAAGGGCAGAGAGGTTTTAATGCTAAGTCTATTTTCATTGCTTTGTTTAGCAGATGTCTATTAGTCTTTGTGATATAAAATGTAAAATAAAACTTTTAAATGAAATCCAAATCATTGTAGATGTAAAACAGTATGCACATTACAGTGTTTATGGTAAATGGGGAAATAGCCAAGTAATAGGACACTGGAATGGCTGCAGGGGGGAGGGCTGTGTATGGAGAGGCCCCATGCAACCACGAGTTTGTGATGGGGAAATGGGGCAAACTCAGATAGCCCCATGCAGCACAAACTGTAGCTATGCCACTGATCAGTAGGCCATGGAGAATGACTTTTGAAGGTCCTAGCAAACTATAATATTCTTTTGCTAAGATTAGAATATTGCCTACCATTAAATGCCCTACTTTTACCATAAGACCCACATACTGCAAGTCACCAAAAACAAAATCCTAAGGTTCATCATCTTCTCCTTACCAGTGAACATCATTGCTACACATTTAAAAAAAATGGTTACCATTTACTACAGAGTCTAGGTCTGGGGCCATATTTTGGTTGTCTGTTCTTCAGTTTGCATTGAAGTGGGTGGAGTTATATAATTATGTATAGCAAAGTTTATGTTAATCAGCATACAGATTTGTACCTATTTTTTATAGGCCTTTGTCCAGATTTTTGATGTTTCCAGGATGAGAGGTATGGTGATCACAGATATGGACAGTACAGAGCTCTGAGTAACCTAGATGGTGGCTAGTAGAACAGCAGGTTTTAACAAGTCAGAGTAGCAGCAGGATGTCAAGGTTGTCACGAAACTGTGTCAGTACATACAAGTCAGTGGGCAACATCATACTCCTCAAATGTAAGAGTGTCACAGAATGTCCGCAGTTTTGCCTCCTATATATGGTCTGTTTTTCATAACATTGCATTTTTCTGGCAAACTATTGGTGAATCAAAAAAGGTTGGCATGAGAAAATAATGACAGACAGTTGAGATGCACAACCACTTCATATCCATCAGAACATTTATGCTATTACAAAATCTGAATTCTACCAACTGTCTAAGTTTGTAAGAGCAATATGAAACAATTGTCCCTATGTTTGTGTCTGTGTCTGTGTCCTACTTTTATA
>NC_056743.1:550528466-550605966 GCF_019279795.1 Protopterus annectens | reverse complement strand
CCATGGTGCATGTGATATGTATGTAGTACTATACTGTAGATAGGTAATGGTTTTAATCTCAATACTGCAAACTGCATGAGTGTCTGCATGTGTATATGGATGTCCCTGTGCAACAGTGTGGCTGTCTTGCCTGTGTGTATGTGCAACAGCTGTACCATTTTAAGGGCCTGTGCAATCCTTGTAACCCCCTGAGTGGTAACCCTTACAGCACCTGCAGATGTTATCCACCTGGTTAGTAGTGACAGACACTGCAAAAACATATAATATCGGTGGTGCATATGATATCTATGTAGTGCTATAGTATGTAGAACTAGACAAGTAGGAGTTCTACTCTCAAAAGGGCAATTCATGAGTGTGCATGTGAGTGTGTGTGTGTGTGTGTGTGTGTGTGTGTGTGTGTGTGTGTGTGTGTGTGTGTGTGTGTGTGTGAGTGTGTGTGTGTGCCTGCATATCCCCTTGCAGCAGTGTGACTATTTTAGGGCCACCACCTGTCCCACTGTGCAGGTTGCAGTCCATGTTTGGGAAGGTATATCCTGTGAAAACAATTTAACCAATACACGTGTCCCAATAGTTTAGGACAACAAACATGTCCTACATTTGTGTAATAGTTACATAAAGCAGTCATTTTACATCAGAAACACTTTAATGTTATGAAAAATAGCATGAGCTAGGCAAATGTTACAAAAAAGCTGTCATATTGTCAAAAAATGAGAGGTTCTGTCCTTTGCACTTGCTATGGATATCGCTTGTCCTGGCAACTCTCACAATACTACAAGAAGTGTCCCACATTGACTATTTGATAAGGTGGCAACCCTAGTCTGTCTTGTCTATGTGTGTGAAATATGTATACATGTTGAGTCCCTGTCAGTAGCTGCAGCCCCTAAATAATCCACATGTATCTAGGCATGATTGCTAACCTCCGCAATCCACATTTGTGGGTACTGACCAAGGCTGTGGCACCTGCAAGTTATGTGATGTCTGTCATTGACCAACCAAATGATGTTAACACACTTCAACGGGGTCGTACACCAAGTACGGACTGTACCAAGGTCCTGGCCTCAAGCTAAATGCAGAAAACTGTACCGTTATACCATTTGAAAAGGACATGGCGCCACAGTTTGCCATATCAACTGAAACTCCCTAAACACACAACCTGTGTTGAGAAACCTGAGTACACAGGTTGATAACAATGTTGCACTCAACCTTCATGTAGCAGCAGTGGTCAGAAAAGCCTTGTATGTGGTTCAACTCATAGGTAAAGGGATTGCATCCAGAAAAAAAGGTGGTCAGTATCTCTGTATAGTTCTCAGTCATTAGACCAATAAGTTACTACCACTCCTGGTTTATGTACCTATCCAGACATCTGTACCAACTGGAAAGGCCATGGAATACCCACAAAGGTAATCCATGATCTCCAACACCTGTCCCTCCAAACAGGTTTGAATCAGTAGTGCTCCAATAGGTATCAGACAGGATGACTAGAGGTGGGGTGTTTTACACCTACAAGGCAATGTTGGACCCTGCCCTTCAAAAGCTGCCCCATATATGTCAGTCTAATGCCTCATGCATTACCTGCATGCTGGAAGCTGTCACAAAATTCCCTAGTGATGTGGACAACCCCCAAGAGGGTCTCACATAGACACATGACAGGGTGCAGAAACATGGCCTCAGGCTGCATAGCATGATATGTTGCTTCATCCCCTTTGGGGAGAGTGACATCCACCCATATTATCACAGTACTAACAACATCCTAAGTACACAATCTATTGAGAGTGATTTGTGCACATGGATTGAGGGCATCAGGTTGCTTCTGTTGTAAGGAAAGCCTTCTACATGGCCCACCTCATATGTAAGACTATGTCATCTAGGGACATGGGGTGCATAACATCCCTGTATTCCCCTTAATAAGGTCTATTAGTGCGTATAATACCCCTTTTGTCATGTACCTCACAAAGCACATGCAGCAGCTGGGTAGGTCACAGAAGTTCCTCACCAGTGAATACCGGGGCCTCAAACATCTACCATACACAGATAGATTATAAACCCATTCCTCTACCCACTGTCATACAGACTCCTCAGAGGTGACATCTGTCTGGCATACAAGGTGATCACAGACTCCACCTTGATGGGACTGCTGCACAACTGCAAGTCAAGCTCAACTCTATTAATCTGCAGACATGCTCTCTACCTGGTGTGTGACATCAACAGGACTTATTGCTGGGTCTGATGTGTGTCCTGCACACTCACCCAGCTGTGAAATTGACACCCTGTCCACATCAAGCAGAGTACCTATTTATACTTCTTTAAGGGAAACCTAGATAAATGGATGGTTAACAGGACATACATCCTTTGGATACCACCTGTGTCCCTGTTGGACTATGGCATCAGGTGCAGACTTCCATACACATGAGCTAAACTCTGGGCTAAGCTTATGAAGACCTCAGGGCCAATAACCAAGTAACCTCATATGATCCTAGTTATACCAGTTATTGCCCTGTGTGCCATGATAGACTGTGTTGTTATATGTCCTCATCCATCACTGCCATCTACTGTGGTGTGTCCTCTATGGGCAACATACCAGTACCATGTCATACAGCCATCATCCAACAAATAGGTGAATGGTGCTACAGGTATATGGGGCAGTCCAGCAACATCTGTATGACACAATTACAGACAGCACTGCAATTGGGTTGTAGAGTATCCTCCTTGTGGGTATCCAACATCTGCAGTACACAGATGCTTGCAGAATGTGTACATGTGCCTGATATATGTGGACCCTTTGCCAAACAAATGTGGATGTCTGGAAAACAGTTGGACAATATGTAATGGTTTATTCCAGAATGTGGCAAATCTGGCTGTCACATGACAGACACCTCAGAAAACAGTTATGGCACTTTAATATCTGGTGCTGTATTCATTCCCTCACATTGCATGCTCCATATGTACACTCAGTTGCTGAGATGGAGCCTGTGCCCCCCCCCACTACTACTGGCTATAACCTGCTGTCCTGCTGTACACGGTTATCAGGAATTGTAGCCATAGCTTTCATGTGATGATATTCAGGTGTTGAGTACACAGTGACCTAGTTAGATTACATCAGGAACAGTCAGGGACACCTGCAGAATGTTTGAACTATGCCTGTGTGACATGCACAGACTGAGAGGAGCAGACTGACAGTACACCATGTGAAATGCCAGCTGTATCCACCACTTTTAGCTGTCAGTATTGCCTAATACACAATCCAGTAGCATTCGGGCATAAGCTGACCATTGCTGAGTGAACACAGGGGCCAGAACTGTGATCTCTGTCACAGCAGACAGAGCCAAAAGGGAAGCCTGTAGCTGCTGGACAGCTGACTAACAGCTACATGTAATTCCAAGATATTTACCACAGACCTCTATTGTTGTAGTCCCTATTTTCCATGACTGCATCCTCCCATTTGTGTACCATTACATGTGGAGTACTATTACATACCTGGGATAGTGCTGTACTCCTTTATGTGCAGAAATCCTGTAGTAGAATGCTAGGATAACACAGTCTGTCATCATAGAGAAAGTCACAGACCTGTGTACCATAGGCAGCAGCTTGCTTTTCGTAGGTAATGCTCTTGAATAGCTGATTGCCTGTGCACCAATCTGTGGCTTTCTATTTTCCATGAATACATCCCCCATCTGTGTACCATTACATGGGGAGTACTATTACATACCTGGGATAGTGCTGTACTCCTTTATGTGCAGGAATCCTGTAGTAGAATGCTAGGATAACACAGTCTGTCATCATAGAGAAAGTCACAGACCTGTGTACCATAGGCAGCAGCTTGCCTTTCATAGGTAATGCTCATGAATAGCTGATTGCCTGCACACCAATCTGTGGCTCAGACTTGCTAATTGCATCCAGAACAGCTGGATTACATTTTCATTAGCCAATGCCATGGCAACACAGCAGTATATTTGAGGCCTTCATGTAGGCATTGGCCCTTTTCCTGGCCTGTGAGAATGACATTACAGAGGTGTGGGGACTAAAGCATCACAGAGAGTAGGTTGAAATACTGTCCACTGTTTGTATTTATGCAGTATGTCCATAGTTTTGCATGCTATGTTTGGCCATTGTGAACAAACCTTCTGATTATGTGGCAGTTTACTGTTTAACAATGTGGGTTGAAGTCAGTAAGGAGAGAGACAGATGTGAGTGTCATATGTCATTTGCATCAGAATATGCATGCTGCTGTAGTAGCTGCTGATCTATCAGCTGTGTATGTTTGCAGTGGAAGACTTTGACACATGTCCCTGTCACTTGACCATCCCCCTCATTTATGTATGGGTGTTGTGTGGATTCCTTGTTCTAGGTGTTTAGGAGATATGTTAGGTCTGTAACAGGTAGCTGGACATACTGATGCATATGTTGCAGGCTGCAGCTGCTGCATTCTGCTCATACTGGCGATTGTGAACACACTGGGGGACCGCAAGCTGTATATGAGTGAGGGAGCAGTGCTAGCTCTGCTGTCACAGCATAGCCAAGGTGAAGGTACCCATAACAGTTCAGTTCTGCTTAAAATTGCAAGGTGCAGTCATTTAATTGTTTCGACAACCATATAATTGACATGCAACACACTGGGTGGAAAAATGTTAAGCATGCTAGGAATGTAAAAGATTGAGCTATGGAGTCAATACTATAGCAGGTGCATTTGCAAGACATATGTGCATGCATACAGTCTGTTGCACAGGACTGGAATGAACATGTGTGAAGTGTGACACTGAACTGTCTGTCATGATTTCATAATCTCAGTGTGTACAGAGTTGGCAGTACTTCAGCACTCAGCATAGGTTGTGTGACAACTGTGCCAAATGTAGGTGACACAACTGTGGACATTCCACAACAGTTTGTGCAGTTGTCAGCTCTACCTGATATGCTAGGCTTATGTACATCCATCAACATTTATTTGTCTGTGTACTGGTTTGGAGTCTGTATCACAGTCCCAAGTACGTTGTCATTTTTCCCATTATATGTACAAGCAGTGTGTCACTGGCAATAAGGATATGTTTATGGAAACACATGCTTTACTTCAGAGCTGAGTGGCATAGTGGGCTAATGAACTGTGCTGTAGTTGACATGGTCCGGGGTTTGAGACTTGGCACAGCTGAATTATTTTCTGATGTGCATCACTGATAATCAGAATAAGTTTATGAAGACACCTGTTATACTTCAAAGCTGAGTGGCCTAGTAGGATAATGCACTATGTCCTAGTTGGCAGGATCCCAGGTTCAAGACTTGGCAGGATGCTCATTTTGCTGATGTGCAGAACAGTGACAGAAAGACAGAAGGTGATTAAAGCAGTTTTAAGTGGGTTTGTACAGGTTTGTGTGCCACGCGTGATGCAGCACGGTGCTTAGATCTGCTTAAACCCACTATTTTCAAAAAGGAAAAAAAGAACGATAGGAAAGTGGTGAAATGGGGACAAGCAGGGGAAAAAACAATGTGAAAGGTAGGTAGGGATATGCATAATGGGAGTTGGAAAGGACCATATCTCTCCATTTCTTGTACAGCAAAAGCTGTACAGGTTGTGGACAATTTGGAATTTGGAGCCTCACATCCCAGAGGGAGGGGTGTGTGCAACATAACTTTGTTGATTAGTTGCTATAATGATTGATTCTGGGCAGTGCAGGTGTGGGTGAAATGGAGTGCTATGTATGGGGCAATATTTTTTTTGTGGGACAGATGCCCATTTTTTTAAGGAGCGAGTGGAATGTTGGGGAAGGGATATAGGTACGTGTGGGGAGGTAAGCTGGGTGGGAGAAGTAGATTTTGCAAACAGACAAGACAGCAGACAGGAGCATTGTATGACACATGAAGGGATAAACACTTTGGATGCAGAGGATGATGTGGAATCAGAGAAACAAGTGCCCCCCAGACAGCAGCAGTTGGACTGAGTTTCCTACCCATTGGCAGTCATCACTGCTCCTTCATGGCCCCAAAGGCGGCTGTGCTGGGGGCTGGTTGCCCTCAGTCCAGCACAGTTGATTGTCCAAATCATGCTGGACAATCCTTCACAGCATTCCTGGAAGCTGCTGCTGGGTGACCACTCCCTCTCATGCTGATTCCCGGGGGGGACGGGCCCCATCCCCTGAGGTGGTTCCACTCGTAGGTGGTGCAGGACAAGCAGAGGTGGCAGTTCCAGGTTGGGTCTCAGATGTGCTGGCACCCAGTGCCACAGCCAGTTGAAGTAGGGTATGTGGATCCGCGGGAACTGGCCTACCCACTTGAGCTATGGTGTAGAGGTGTTTCAAAGTGTATAGGTTAGCAATGAAGAGAACATGTGTTTAGTTGTAACAGCATGCAGAACAAATCACATAACCCAGTAACGTAACATGCCATAGCATATAGAACACAACAATAATTGAGATAAGAGTTGGTATTGTAACAGCATGCCAGTAACAGTTATGGAGTAAGGCCAACAACATAGGTAATTCAACAAGGTATGTTAGTATGCAATAGTTGTAATACATAACAATAATAAAACACAAGGTGCAATATAACTTTTTGTGAACAACATATGTCAAATGTAAACCATACCTGATGTATACGAATATTAAATTATGATGCACATAAGAGGTGGAATGAGAGAGAAAATCATGCCATTACTACAAGTATAGGCTATATTGTTTGCAACAGAACTCTTATAAAGTGAGGGCAGACCTATAGAGTATATGTCTACAAGTGCCCTATAGCTTTCTGTAGCACCTACATACCTCTCAAGCTATCCACATGGGACAGTATGCGCCAATCTGTAACACCTACAAGTAGACAACTACAGGGACTATTACATGTCAGGGGAGCATATGTGACTATCATGGAGTACTGTGGACTGATGTAGTGTGACTGTGCTATTAAGATAAATCAAATGACTGTTAAATCTGTGTCCCAGGGATTTGACAACAGTGATCACAGTCCACGACAGCATGACACTTGACAGACATGTAACATGCACAGTACAGAGAGTTTATGCTTATCACGCTGGCCTTGGCAGACATGTAGTTAGACTATCAGCAGACATTCACAGACACACCAGGCATACAGCTGTACCAAGATTAAACAGTTTGTTTTAATAATTTGTATTAGTATTGTACTTTTCAATTTTCATTTACTATAGTCCTATCACCTTGCTGAGCATTATTGTTAACACTCTGGTACTTCTGGACAGACAAATTAGTAATCCATTTGAATAAATAATACAGACATTTATTTACCTGTAATTCCTGTGGGAAGAACATCTATTAACAATACATAACAGTTTCTATTAATAATTAGTAGCACTTGTCCCTGGATTCGAACCCTGGTCTGTTTGTGAAAAAAATGTATATCATACCTAACATTTATCACGCTGAGTTACTGAGCCATTGCTGAATATTGATTGAGTAATAGATGCCTAGAGTTAATTTGGTAACAAACTGTGACCTGGTAATTGAAGTAGAGTGTCATACAAGCCTGCAGCAACACTTCAACACACATGCATAAGATTCATGCAAAACAGAGATAGTAGGTGAACTGTGTATTAATACTTGGGATGCAGGTGTACACATTTAACCCCTAGTGGATGGGAATATGTGTGATGTGTACAGACCATATCAGAGTGCTGGGTTACCTATCTGACCCATACACAGTTGCAGATGATATATATACAGTCTATATCTAATACAGTATCATGCTTGCCTGCAGCAGCATAACTAAGTTCAAGAATGCATATAGCTAAAATGCAATGATTAACATAATACAATAATGAAAGAAACACACTTTAATACCTTAGCCATTACTATTCTAGCTAGCTTCAGATCTTAGTGCAGAACAAACATCATAATGCATTATGTCTTGTAGTACAGCTCCACATCTACACTTTAGCAAAACAGTCTTTATTGGCTAACCTTCACTCACTTCATGGTATTATTCCTGTGTTTACTTCTAAGCACTTGTAATACTTGATTTCTTGACCAGCAGCCCAAAATGCACACAACATTTGGCAAAACACAGCTTTATTAGGGGTGACATGAAACAGTGATTGGTATACATCTAACAGTCTTTATTGATGAACACTTTAAATAATGTAGGTGTTGAAATACAGCTATTTTACAATGTATGCACTACTAACTTTATTTCCTTAACCATTCTGAATGCAGTTGTACTTTATTTCCTTAAAAGTATGAATGCAGTTGATTTATTCCCTTAACATCTATGAATGCAGTTGTACTTTCTTACCATAACATTATTATTAATACAGTATAAACTTCTATTTCCCTATCATTATTAATGAAGTAGCAACTTTCTGTCCTTAATGTTAGCAGGTTTACATCCATTTTGAGTTGTACCTTGCATTACTCACTTATATTAGTCCAGGTCTATGACCACATTCATTGCAGAACACTCAAAACAGAATATACCTAATGACAGTTACTACTGTACGCTTTCTTATTTATATTACTATATATTGCAAGATATATCTGCACTCACCACACTCTCTGAGCAACCTGGCTATGTGCTCTGAATGGGCCTCCAGGTTGTGAGCTCCCTCCTCTGCAGTTTGGGGAGAGAATAACACCATTATGGGTACTTGTCTATCACATATTCATAATAGCACTTTGGAAAACAATCTTACCATACTTACAAACTTGTGGGGCATTGTCCCCCTGAGCATCTTGGATCCAAGTGGTCAATAGATCCCCTTTCTCATGCTTCAGGTCATCATAGTGATGATGCATCTGCTCACCTGTGCGGAGGATACCAGTTGCACTGGTGAGGTCATGTGCCAGCTGATTCCAGGCCTCTGATCTGTATTCCAACCCCTGGTACTGGCCCTGCAGCAGCCAGATGTCATGGTCTTTCACAAGGAGTCCAACCATGACCATAGACTCCAAAATGCCTGACCACTGTGCCTGGAAGTGCACAGCCTCGCCAACTCCTGCTATAGCTCCAACACAAATCAAACTCCAACAAGTTCTGCCTGTATTCCTGCCTGTTCAGTTTAAATAAGGCTGTTCTCACACCCTTTGCCACCATTCACTCATTTTTAAAAATGCAGCACTTCACTTACACTGTGCAAACCCACTGAGCTCAGCTGTGCAGTGCTTAAACAGGCAATGCTTAGCAATGGTAAGTGGTGCACAAACCAGCTTAGCTGAGCTGAGGACTGCTTAAACTAGGATTGCTCGGCAGTGCCCAAATCAGCTAAGTGGAGCTGTGCTTTGCTAAGCACTGCTAAAACTGGTCTTGTTTAAGCACTGCTTAGCTTGACTTAGCAGTCCTTAGCAGAGCTTAGCTAAGGGCAAACCACATTTCACATTGAAAAAAATAAACAAAACAAAATAAGATTAACATTAAATTATTTATTCATTACTACTACTTTATTATTCTGTGTATTTTTTATCTTGGAGTGTGTATTTTAGGTGTTGTGGACCTGTATGTAACTGGACCTTTTCTCCTCGGGTCTCCACTGAAAATGGGGTTCTGGCCTAGCTGCACTAACCTGGTCAACAAATATCAATACATACATAATTAGTAAAATAAAAAATATATGACATATTGTTATCAAATGTAAAAAGCTAAATGGTTTGTCTGTGTATTCTAACTGTGCACCTACTGACTCTAACCATTCAGCTACAAGGACATGTTGGAAACTGCTATACATTTCTATATATCTCTTCACTACATTTAAGCAATGCTAAGCACTGCGCCATGCAAACCCACTTATCTATGCTTAAACATGACCTTTCAAGTTAAAATTAAAAGTATCTGGTTTCTATTTTTAGATGTTTGCATATGTTCATTGCTAAGCACTTTGCCGCACCGTGCAAACACAAAAAAAAAAAAAAAAAAAAAAAAAAAAAAAAAAGGAAATAACATATTTTATTTTATATTTCAGTGCCAGGTGTTATTCATCTCCGGACACTGTAACATACCCACTATACTGATTCTATAACTGTGTCACATGGTTGTCTCTCAGTAGTGCACCTTCATTAATATGCAAGACGCGCTACCATGGGGAGCCGCCGACATGGCCACACTACACTCTGTGTAGGCTTTCCACTATTCCTACATGGAGTTTATTATATCCCCACCACTATTTAAAATGATCTCCTCATCAGTCTGGGATAGGATTGAAAAGAGAAACATGTAAGTATTTGTCACATATTTTCAGTCTTTTCTAGTTTTTCATTTGAAAGATTATTTAAAGTGATTTGTTGTCAGGCATAGCAATATGGTATATTCCTATATTGATGCCCCTAATATGGCTGTTTCTTTCTTTTACCTGGCAAAGCTCACTACTAATATAACAGACAGGCACACAGTCACATAAAAAAGCAAGGAATATTTTTCAAAATGGTCTTTCTATGAATGAATTAGAATAACTTCACTAATCAATCCCCAGTTATACAACTACACTTTGCAAAAAGATGTTCAGTAAGAGTGGAATCAGAAGGGCACACAAATAAAATTATTCCAGGCATGGTAATCTTTATGCACAAAAATAAAAAGTATTTTTCCCAATTTACCGCCTATAACAACATGGTGTGGAGAGAATTGTTTAGTCCTTGTTTTACACTTATGAAGGATCAGTAATTCATAATTGGTCAGATGACTAACGAAGGCACAACCACATAATGGTAAACACTGAGTTATTTTGTGTTATAAGAGTTCAGCAATCCTTAAATGTAAGTTCAGAAAGGAATAGCACTTAGTTTTTCTTCAGTTAGAGCTATAGTCAGGAGGTAATAATGATAAATTGTACAAAGAAGGAAACAACACCTTCCTGACATGATGATGATTTATTGCATTTTTTTATGTGGATTGCTTTAAGGATCAAATAAAGTCTTTGTGATATATTTTCTTTCTTTTAGTACCTTAATCAAAATAACCTGGATGCAGAAGATGTAGTTAAGTCAACATAGACAATCAGTCTAGAACTCTCCATTATGTTCACCAGGGATATTGTGTCATATTTAACCTCTCATTGTGGTAACAATGATCCATTTCAGTGACTGAATGCAAGTGAAAACTATCTTCACTAATGTCTTTAGTGAAACTTTAAGTAATGCTGACTATAATAGTGCTTATCAAAAACTACATACAATTTTTAATATGGTAAGCTCTTTCACACCCAAAAGATGGTGCTTATTCAGACCACTAAAACAACAGGATACAACATTTAAATACAAACACTTATCAGCATCAATTAAAATTCAGCCTATCAAAGTGCATCAATTACCCAGTATCCTATCAAAGCACTAAAACAATACTAAAACTACTCTGAATAAAATTAACTGAAGCTTGTGAGAATCATTTATATGTTCTCGGGTCTACTTTATTTAAACGAAAATGCGTTACGGCGAACACCACTCTGACACATATACACCGAACCGCAAAATAATTGAACGTACAAAACCGCGAAAATCAAAATACCGAATTGTCATACTTGGCCAACCCCACCGCCCGAAACTTACTACCCACCCAAACAAAATAAATAAACCACAAACATACACCAAACAAAACCCTACTTCTAGCCCTACACTAAACTCCACATACACCACTATCTATGCACTATCCTTAACCCCTCCCTAATCCTATGGTCCGTAACTACCGCACACTTATCCTACGGAGCTATACCCAAACAAAATAAATAAACCACACACATACACTAACCAAACCCCTTCCTCAAACCCTACACTAAACGTTAAATACATTACCCATCTTACATTACCTATCTATGCACTTACCTTAACCCGCACCGTAATCGTAACTCTAATGTCCGTAACTATCGCACACTTTCCTTATGGATCTGTAGCTCAGATGGGCCAACCAAAACACTTCCACATTTCAAATTTCGTGGTAATTTTGTGGGTTTGTGCGTTCAATTATTTCGCGGTTCGGTGTATATGTGTCGATGGAGTGGTGTTCGATGTAACGTGTTTTTGTTTAAATAAAGTAGACCCTATGTTCTTATTTTAGACTATGTGCTTTTAAATGTGGTTGAAGAAAAACCTTATTATTTAAACCTGGATATGTGTCTGCATGTAGCCCAATAATCCAATTTGCCTCATGTCTCTCTGTTAAATTATTAAAATCCCCTAAACGTGAAGTCTCAAATAAACATTCAATAGCGATAAAAGTAAAATCATGCCTTTCACCAAATTCAGTTAGATACTGTAGTCACTGGGTATAGCAATTTTAATAATCAATGCTACTTTTGGTTTTTTTTTTTTGTTTTTTTTTTTGTGGATTAGCATATCTGGTGTTCTTGCATCTATTTTTTGAACTGTTGGTAATGGGTGATCCCATGTGATATAAATGTCATCATTCTGTAATGCTTTTTGGATTATGTTTCCAGTGCTTCTCAGCTACTTCACTATTGTCATGTTTTCATAATCCCCAGTCCAACAGTCTTGCCACGCTACTATGCCTTTCAGTATACAGGCCCTCTGCCATTAGTATATCATACTCAGCAACAAGATGTGCAACTACTTTCAATTCTGTTTTATAAAACCTACATGTGTCTGTTTCTCCCACATGTTCAATGGACTTTGCAAACTGACCTGTACATAGTCCACTATCCTTGGCTGCCAATATTAACCTTTCTTCTTTTGTTTAAATGCTCCTCTTCTTAACCATTCCTGCATCAGATCCTGATTGAAATGAGTTTTTCCAGGAATTTCAATTATTTGCAGTTACATTTATGCCTTTTCCACATTTCTTGCCGTCTCATCTTGTCCTTGACCTTATTTTCTTTCTTATGTTTTTTTTGGCATATTTAGCTGCCACCCAATTTTTGCCTACTTCTGGTTTGATTTCTATTTCCACTCAAAAATGATATACTTCTGCTAAACTAAGCAAAGATGTCATATTACTCTTGTTCTCCTCATGTTTTAAAACGTTCATTATATTTGGAACTTGTGAGTGAAGCAGATATGCATGCAGTGCTACAACTACCGATCTGTACACGTAATCGATTTTGAGGAGGCCCATACCTCTTTCAAAACAGAGAACACCTGACTGTATAGATTGGGGAAGGCTAAGATAGTCAAACATTGTACCAGAGGTGGTGTATGTCCTAGGGCCTGATATTAGGAGCCTGTCTAACAGTGAATTTGATATCTTGCTATAATGTGTGGGGTTATTAATTAGCTATGTGAAACTAAAATAAGTTCATGCTAGATGTAAGGGAGTTAGAGTTTATATCCAGCCAATGGACATTGACATCACCTAGTAGTATTTTTTTTTGTAGAATTATTTTATTTTTATTTTTATTGTTTACCGGGAAAGTGCAGCTGGAACAAGGTCCATTTACAGTGGAGGCCTGGGGAGAAAAGCTCCATAACATAACAGTACAAATACAACAAATGATAAAAAAATTTCTGTACAGAGGCATATGTACAATCAGAGCTCCATGTCTTTATATGACAAACACATAATCCACGAATGACAGAAACTTTCTATACAGTGGCATATATACAATCAAGGAGATTTTTCATACCTTAGTTTTATTTGAGCGAGCTTGTTGTATAGATAGCAAAACTTTGAATTCCCTGTTGGTAGTACAACGCATAAAAATGAAGACATGGAATCTGGAAAATAATGCTATTTGGGAGATATGTCATAGCGTGAGAAATAGTTTGTAGGATAGTAGTTCCTGATAGGGAGTATTTGAGTAGTACAGAATAGCTGAGGTAAGCAGTGAGGAGATGAGGTGTGGCAAGTTAGGAGGAGAGCAGAAAAGATTTTATTTGATACAGGGACAGAGCCATGATTGCAAGAGGTGTGACTTTACTGATGTCTTGAAAAGTGAGATGGATGGTGCAGAGGAGATACTTTGGGGGAGGTTATGGATAGCCCATGTAGGATATCTTCCAGTATAGCTGTATTGTTGCCAGGAGGGATGTAAAGAACAATAATACATATTTGTTGTGCTTATTTTTAGGAAAGTTAATAAGAAGCTCTACTTCTTTTCTATGGAATAGACTTCCCATACATGTCAAGCAGATCACCTCACTTGCCCTCTTCAAGAGAAATCTTGATGAGTGGATGGGAAATAGAAAATTCACACCAAGGATCACTACAGTGACTCTACCCGACAGAGGCACTGGGAACTAAGGTCGGGTGGCACAATGCCAGGGTATTCCTATGGGCTAGGCTTGTAAAGGCTGCAGGGCCATTAGCCTAGTACACACCTATGAACCTATGAACATGGCCCAAGGTGTGAATGTACAAAGTCAGCTGGATGAAAACTGCATGCTTGCAGATATGATAAGCAGTGAGAACAGTGGGATTAATAAGACTAATGGGGATGAAGATCATTCCTTTGTAACCACTGATAGACCAGATGTTACTGAACAAGAATTTGAAGATTCTTCAGATCTGGTCAGAAAATATATTCTTGTAATTGTTGATTCATTTACTAGAGGAACTGATAGTTACATTTGCAGGGAAGATAATGAACCCGGAATAGTGTTATGCTTGCCAGGATCAAAAATAGGGGATGTGTGAAAGTTCTTAAAATGTATTAATGTTAGGAAGCATGGCTCTGTTTTTATTCATGTTGGCACAAATTATCTCATGCACAAGGAGTCTTTGACTGGAATGTTGGTATGGGTTTGTTGTACCTGGAAATGTGGTAATTTGGAATTACACCTCCAAGCTCTAATATTATTCTGCAACAACTGTATAAAGAGGAAAGCTGGTGGTATTGCTTTAATTTTTCCAGAGTCTTTTATGCGGGGTTTTGGCCAAGTTTCCGTTACAGCAAAAACATCAGCCTTATGTTTGATAATCCAAGCATGTAGTTCAACAGTTTTATTTTTTAGGCTTCTAACATTTATGGTAACAGTTAGATTACTGGGGTTGTGGGTTGACTGTTGTAGGGTTACAGTGTGTGGAAGAGAATTGTCTTAATGTTCATTCTGATGGGTGGGTTAGGATTAGGCTAAATGCCTCCCCCTAGAAGGAATTTATTAAATTGGGAATTATTGATTCATGTTTTCTGTGGAATATTTTTCCATTTAATTTTGTATTGGTTTGAGTTGAAATGGAGCTACTCAGCCTATATTTGGGGTAAAAATGAGAGACATCATTAAATAGGTTTGGCGTAATCTGTAGAGAGTGTAGGGAGGAAGCATGAATAGGTGGTAGGAAGAGAGCTGGAGATATCTTGAGAGCTGTTATAAACTCGTGGTCAGTTGACAGATAGCCCAGTAGCAGGAAGAGAATATAACATAAGCTGAGGAGTAGCATGATTATTTAAAGGCCTCTGTATGTTATACCTGGCAGGTAGTGGGGAAGTATGGATCAAGAAGGAAAAGAAGTTGTAGAGTAGAAGGATATTCAGTGGTGGCGGAGTCTGTAGGTTTATAGAGGTTAGGTAGGAAAGAAGTATTTCCTATGAAGGAAGACAGTAAGGTTGTCCTGGTATCTTCTCTGGAATGTAACGAATAGGGGGATTGAAAGGCTAGAATATAAGAATGTAGTTAAAATATGAAGAAGTGAGGGTTTATTTGGGAAAAGTAGAAAATACAACATATACTAGATAGGTGCTGTTAGGGAGGGGTGTGACTGTGAATGAATATACTGCAAAGCCATATGGGAGGGAGAAATGTAGGTGGGATCGTTGCTGAAAGATTAAATGGAATCTGAGAATTATGTGAAATGAAACAGGAATTACTGCATGATAGGTTGTTTCGGAGGCTGAGGGAATAGGAGACAAGTGAAATTTTTATGTGGAAAGTATAAAGTAGAGTAAGAGGGTAGGAACTGAGGGTAGGGTATGAGAGCAAAATGAGGCAAAGTGTAGCAGGCTTCTATCCTCAGATCAAATTATAACAGAGAGTGATCAATTTAAAGTCAATATAAAGCAAGTAGCAGAGCGGTACAAAGTAGAGCATGTTTTTCTTTCATTTCCTGAATGTAGAAACATGTCAGCCATGAAGACTAAGCAAGTGACATATACAGTGTAAACTATTGGCCAAGAGAAATGACAGTAGACAACTTAGTAAGTGATCCTTGGAGTGCAAAGACTGCTCTTTTGGAGGGGAAGGGGATGTTAAAGCCAATTTCTAGCACAGATAGGTATTTCACTAATAAGGTTCTTCAAGTTAAATTTGCTTACATTATAAAAATGTGTTTGGAGAGTTAGCTCCAATGACTGTCTACCCTGAGCAACTTGTACTGCCAGATAGTTGTCGACTGCACATCCACCCCCACCTCAAATACTACAGAAGAATGAATAAAGCATCCCGCTCTGAAAATGAGTACAGATGTTGTCTTTTATTCAGTATAGTCATGGACTGCACCCCCCCCCCCTCAAAGACTACAGCAGAATAATAAATACAGCATCCGGCCCTGCAAACATGTATAGACTTGTCTTTCATTCGTTATAGGGGTAGTGTAGGGGAGCAGAGTGAGCCTGAGCAGAGCGAGGGTGAACAGAATGGGTTGAGTGGGTTGTACCAGCTTTCAAAAGACTAAGGACTGCAGAGACAAACAGTACAGAATGAGTATTCCACCATGAAGTGAAAGACAGCTTAGAGTGCCTAGAAGAGGTAGCAGTAGTAAAATGGTGGTGGGGGGTTACGTTACAGGAAATGTAAAGTGAAACAAAGTAACAATATTGGGTTTGGAGAGGGGAATGGGTTCCAGGAGACAAGCATGGAAAATGTTGTTAATATAAGCAAACAAGAAAAAAACAAAAAAAAGTGGATTACAGTGGAGGAAGAGCACAAGAAAGTAAGGCAGGTGCAAAAGATAAGTGAAAATAAAATTGTTAATGTTGGATTCTTCAGAGAAAAGGGAGGGGGGAGGCAGTGAGATTGCACAAAGCAGGGAAAAAGTTGTAGTAGCCTAGGAGTGGTGATAGAAAGAGAGGGGGGAAAAAGTAAAAAGAGTGTAGGAAAAAAGAAAAAGAACTAATAGGCAGAAAAGGCACACAACTTGAACACACACTGGGGAGAAGAAGAATGAAAAAAAAAATAAGAGGAGTAGATGGGCTTTGGCCTTTGTCTGTGGGGGAGGGTCGCGATTGTTGGTGTGTTTCAGCTATAAATTAACTTAAGAAAATCTGGTACAGGAGATTCACAGGTAAAAAAAAAAAAAAAAAACGGGGTAAACATACATAGCACTTGTGAGAAAAAGGTATTTGCAGGTATCAGATGGAATGGGTAGAGGTGGGTCCCAAAGATTCGGATTGGGTAGAGGGATGATTCCGTGCCTTAGATTATCACAATAACATATGTATAGCACTTGTGAGAAAAGGGTATTTGCAGGTATCAGATGGACTGAGTAGAGGTGGATCTCAAAGATTCGGACTGGGTAGAGGGATGATTCTACACCTTAGATTATCACAACAACATATGCATAGCACTTGTGAGAAAAAGGTACTTGCAGGTATCAGATGGACTGGGTAGAGGTGGATCCCAAAGATTCGGACTGGGTAGAGGGATTATACTGCACCTTTGATTATCAAAACAACATATGCATAGCACTTGTGAGAAAAAAAATATTTGCAGGTATCAGATATACAAAGACAAAATTCTTGGTGAAAATGTTTGGGATTTGACCCCTTTGGCAGAGCTCCTGCAGAATTGGGGTCAGATAAACTGATTACAGGTAAATATACAAAGACAAAATTCTCAATGAAAACATTTGGTAGCTGGTCATTATTTCAGAACTCCTGCAGTATCAGGGTCAGATGTAGTGAAAATAGACTATTATACAAAAATATTATACAAATGTTTGGGAGTTTGCCCTTATGGCAGAACTACTGCAGTATTGGGGTTTTAATTGTGACCAAACTCTATTATTCAAAGACAAAATTCTCTGTGAAAAATTTTGGGAGCTGGCTCTTGGAAGAAGTTGGGGACTGAGTTAAACTGAGCGAGAGTTAATTTTTCAAAAAAAAAAAAAAAAGTTATGATCCTAGCAAGATGATCACCTGTTTTTTAAGAGTTCTAGAATGTAACACCACTTTCAAAGACATTTTAGAATGGGGATGCATAGTGTGTTACTTGTTTTTCTGTGAGCACTTCATATGTTGTTTTTGTGCATTTGGGACTGTATATGTGTGATTTTCGTTCTGTAAAATTAATAAGTATTTAGAGGAAAAATTGCTTTGCAGTCACTCATTACATATCACTTCTGCAATCATTGTTAACCAAGATAAATGATAAAGCTATTTGCATAGATGGAACACAGTGGGCAGTAAGGTTAGAGGAATTGTTGTGCCAAACAAAACATCTCTGTCAACCTTTCATCCATGGCTACTACACACTCAGTCCAAGTGTTTGTCATGTCCTGAGTATTTATGTCACTGTTTCTTGGTGTAGATCCCTTTTATACAGAAATAACATAATAGGATATAGAAGCATCTCTTTAATAAAATCATTCATTTAGTCCATTACTAATTACTGTAGATTATCCTGTAGAGTCCAAGGATAATCTTTTTTCCTGCTGTTACTCAGTGTAACTACAATACACTATATACACTCTAACCTTTATTTTCCATCTATCCCACAACTCACTCTTCTCTGAACTCCTTCTGTCTAAGAATAATAAGAAAAAAATACTTGTTTCTCATTCTACCTGTTGCCATAATTGTAAAGTTTTATACTTTAATTCAACACTTTGTTTACTCAGTTGTATATTCTGAACTAGCCTTACTGTATATTTTAATCCAATAATTACTGTACTGCTTTGTTATGTCTCTTGCCATTAATATTTTATGTTTAGCTACTTTTGGAGCTTATCTCCCCAGATCTCTGCTGAAAACGAGCTACTGGCCCAGTCAGATACTACCCAGTTAACAAATGTAAATAAATAAATACAGTTTTAATCATAGCATAACTGAATGATTTGATGTTGTAGCATGTTTCTGTTTCACTTGTGGCAAAAGGCATCAATCTACTCAGTTGATTTCCTGAAGGTGGCTTTGGTGGCATTCTTTTGTACGGTTCTGAATATGGTTTATGCCACTCAATACATTGTGGTTTTGTGTATATAAACTATTCCTTACAGCCTTGAAAAAGAATGATATTATATAATGCTAAACTAATATGTGTGTGAGGGTAGAAAAGTAAACTAATATAGAGATCATTTGACCCTGTACCTGCTGTTCTCCCTTCTCTAACATCAGTTCTTTGCTCAACACCCATGTTTAAGAATGTTTGTGCATTCTGAAGCACAAGCCAAGAACAGCAGTCATTTTTAACTTTATTACTAACAGCATTAATTCTATTTCCAAAATGATAAATTAAAACAAATGCTAAAATGGCTGTATAAATTTTTATAGACTGTCCTTTTGATAGACCGGATTAAAAAAGTGACATCAAGACAGAATCTAAAATACTGTTGTGACTCGAAAATCATGCAAACCTGCGATCCTTGGAATATACAAATCGTGGCAGCTGTTGCAGTTTGTAAAGAGGACAGTACAGCACAATTCAAAAAAGCAGAGTTGATGATGTTCACTGGCAAAAGTGAAGTCCAAAATATCTTTGCAGTTTTGATTGAATCTGAAGCTTCTCAGCATTGAAGGTAATGCGTGTGCATTCCCTGCACTGCAAGAGAAATGGCTGTCCTTAACATTTTCAGTATGACTGACTACCTAATACCTGTAGTGACATGTGAAAGTGGAATTGAATCCATATATCATACAAAAGGTTAACGATGCCTTACCTTGACTGACACTATCAAGGTATAATTGCTTAAATTGTGGCACACTAAATCCCTATGTGGTTCTTAAAGCAGCTCATAAGTAAACCGTTCACTGAATTGGAAGTAAACTCTGCAGAACCTTGAAGAATGATAAGGTTTTGATGTATTCCATATTTATGACTTTACCCTTCATTTTTCGATTGAAAATACATTCCATTTTAGCCAGAGTGTATATCCAACAATGTGATTCAGCAGGGATTTTTCAGTTTGGTTCCTCTTTCTTCCTTCTATCTCTGTTGTTCTTTGGATTTTAGACCAATAATACATCAAAGTAGTTCTACAATTTTAGCAACTGTGCTATTTTAGATTATATAGTGGCAGCTGGCTTGTACAATTTTCTTTGCAGTGATAAATGCCTCAGGATACAAGTGTCATGCAAATCCCTTTTTAGACAAATAGTATTGTGAAACAGTCTCAAGTTATAACTCAGCTGACAGCTTCATATATCAATATGTTTCCTCCCTAGAAAACGCTTGTGTCATTGCATTCTGTTTTGTGAGATCCATGATGTTCTTGATCTAAGCTAACGATGGTCTCCAGAAGAATCACTTGTGCAGAAAGTGATGTCTAAATAAGAGTCATGCTTTTCACTATTCTGCCACATTTGAAAACCCAGTGTCTGTTTGAGAGCCCAAATTTTTAGAGCAGAATTTTATATACATATATATATATATATATATATATATATATATATATATGTATATATATATATATATATATATATATATATATATATATATATGTATATATATATATATATATATATATATGTGTGTGTGTATATATATATATATATATATATATATATGTGTGTGTGCGTATATATATATATATATATATATATATATATATATATATATAAAATATAAATATACATTTTATATATATATATATATATATATATATATATATATATATATATATATATATATATATATATTACATTATATTTAACAGCTTTTGTTTGGTAAAATGAACTTGATTTCTAATCTTCAGATGACAGCTTTGGTTTAGTGGTATGCATGGTGTATTAATAAGTATTAGTAACATCAGTTTATTTTTCAGGGTAATTTGGTATTAGTGCCTGCCTTAAGGATTTGATTACTGTGTAAATGTAAAAAATGTGTACAACATCATCTCTGCAAATGGAGGGATACTGCTTGGCTTGCATTAATTGCCAGTAGGAGGTACTTTTTCCCTTTGCATTTTTACAACTGATGCATAGGAAAGAACCAGTAAGAATAAAGATGTTCCCCTTATCCATTTTATAAATGTCAGTTTAATTTACTACTAAAATTTTAATACTATAAGTTTACAAAGCTGGAAAAATATTGAGTCACTCAAAGGCAACACATTTTTTTCTTGATTGGCTGCTTTATGTAAATTATATATTTCATGTGATCAGGCAGTAGAAATAAGACCATAAACAGCACAGACACTTCTGTCAGTCACAACATTAAGAAAGTAAGTACTGAAAATAAAACTAAAAGTGCAGTGTGAGTGTTTTAACATATTCTGTTAAGAGTGCAGGCTTGGACAAATATTTTGGTGGCGTGTGTATGTGTGTGTGTGTGTGTGTGTGTGTGTGTGTGTTTGCATATGAGAGACAGAGAAAGTATTTGTGGTATTGTTTATTCTGTCTAAGAA
The DNA here is from genome assembly GCF_019279795.1 of Protopterus annectens. Taxonomy (NCBI): domain Eukaryota; kingdom Metazoa; phylum Chordata; order Ceratodontiformes; family Protopteridae; genus Protopterus; species Protopterus annectens. The sequence continues at coordinate 550,584,582 of NC_056743.1, read as the reverse complement.
GTCAGAAATGGCCATAAATGTCCTCCACAACTTTGCTCTCTTGAACAGTTATTTCAAAACCATATGTGAAATTAGTAGTGTCGAAGCATTGTCACTAGAATTTATGTTCTTGCGCAACTGCATGCATAGTTCTACAAGGAGCTTTTTGTAGTACACTGACTCATATCATGGGATTTAGAAACACAGTAGACACAGCTACCACCAGCCGACCACTGTTTACCTTGTTGGTGCAAAGAAGCCCAGAGCTTATTAACAACAAACAGCCAAGGGAAACTGGACTGAGAATGGTGATCTTATTAAATGCCATATGTGTGGTTCCAGCAAGGTGTGCAGTGACCACCATGTATGCTGTTACTGCAGGGTCAACAGTAACAGCATATATTACTGAGGTGTGGCAGGGAAAGACAAGGAAAAGCCATCAGCGTCTGCTGCCTATGTCCTTCCTTAAGGCTCTGTCTAATTGTGCACATAAGGAAACATCATGAAAGAGAAGTCATTTGTAACCTTACATTGGCATTATACTGTTGTCCTTGTCTTTTTTCTTTCAGCAAATTAAGGCTGGAAATGGGGATTTAGGAAAGGAATGTAAAGTGAAAGCAAGCAGAAGGTAGAACACAAGTTCAAAAACCTAAGGAACAACTAGAATGGATTAGCGGAAGGTGGGGTGAAATGTTTTGGTTAGTTAGGTGCCTATTTTATGTATATATGAGAAGGTGTGCCTATAAACAGTCACTTGCAGAGCTAATGATAAAGCCACAAAGAATCATGATATAAGCCAAACATTAGGGTCATGTTTTAAATGATGGGCAACTTCATTTAGAAAATCCAAAATTATTCTCACTTTTAGCAAGGAAAGAGAAGAATTTGTAAAACAAATTACAGGTATCTTTCTGAATGGTGTGCAACTGTGATGTCTGATGACAAGGTAAGCAGGAGAAGGAGGTAAGCAAAGTAATAGAAAGGTAAGAGAGATGGCGTAGGTAGGACTTAGCACAGTTCACATTGTATTGCATTGTGTCCCTATCTAGATGGATTTAAGCTGTGCAGTCCATGAAATGTTAGCACTGTTGAGTGACATGCAGCCTCTGTGGATCATGACACTCACCATTCTGGGCCAGTGAGAGCTTCTTGCAGATACACATTAAATAATGATGTGGCAGCCCCTAATATCTGTCCACAGTTTGCTGCCATAGACATGAAGCTTTAGCTGCATTCATTGACCTTGGTGTTAGAGGTCCATGTCACACACTTTGTATATTTCTAACAATATTGTCTTGCTCTGCTGTCTTGATTTGCTTCATCTGCAAACATGATACAGCTCATTACCATCTGATTGCAAAGCCGTTAGAATACACCTTCACCAGCTCTGCTGCTTGGCATGCACTTCTCCTGGTATGTGAGCCTGTGTATCGCACACATCCAACACGTGGCTGCTAATCACGCAAAATAACTCACCATAATGTAGCCATGTTTTCTGAATCACATGGATAATTATCCATACACAAGAGCAATACAAGATAGCATAGTAAAATGGAAAGTACATGCGGCTATTACCTCAACTACCCCTACAAATTTCAGTAAGTAAATCTCAGCACTGTTTATTACCTGAATGTTACTAATTAAAAAAAAAATTCCTAAGTCAGGGAATGATTAGAGTTCATGAAATTACTATTGTTTCAATCTTTTGATGTTAGCCAAGAGTCCTCTTCTCAACGCCCACAATGTGCCCAGGATTTCCTCCTACTGTAGTTTATAAGAGGTGACATGCATTGTAAATTCTTTTTTTCCCATTAGTCCTGTTGTTTCTATCAGTACTAAAATTGCGTGGCTATCTGTTCCACATTGCTAAAATTTCTGCTTTCAAATTATGATATTTTACAACACTGTTTCTCTCACTACAAAGCACACTATAATGGCTAGGTGTGACAGTTTCAGTGATCATTACTACTTTTTTCTTTTTTATGACTTCTAAATCTTGTTTTCTTGCATCTGTTTTTTGAACTTTTGATAAAAACTTCATTTTCTATGTTTGCGATTCATGTTTTTATGCTTCTCAGCAACTTCTATAAAGTAATGTTTGCATAATCTCCACTACAACAAAAATACAACAATGATGAACTTGCCATGTACAGAACATTCTCAGAATACAATAGGTTCATAGGTTGATACTAGGCTATCTGCCCTAGGGCATTTATAAGCCTAGCCAGAGTGTGTTTGGCTTTCGCCACCCTTTTAGATTAGTTGACTGTGCCTCTGTATAGTAGGTCACAGAAGGTAGCCCTTATAAGGTTAGTTTACTGTACCTCTGTCAAGCAGGGACACAGAAGAGATCCCAGGGGTAAACTTACGATCTCCCATCCACTCGTCAAGATTTCCTTGAAGAGTGTCAGTGAGGGGCTCTGCCTAACATGGATTGGGATTTTGTTCCAGAGTGAGGGGAGCCTCTGCGATATGAATCTGTCCCTCCTGCATGTCCTATTTATTTCTGTGCTGAGGTTCAAGTTCCTGGAGCGTGTAGCTCTAAGGGATTTGGATTTCCTGAGGTGAAGCATGTCCATTAATTCTGGGTTCGACATGGCCTTATACGTCAGACACAGATCACCTCTGAGTAGGCGGTACGCAACTGAGTAGAGCTGGAGTTTCTTTAGTTGAACTGCATAGGGCATCTGTTTGAGTCCCTTGATCCTCTTGGTGAGGTACTTTTGGGGTCTTTCCAGTTGCTGCAGGTGTCGGGTAAGGTACATCCTAAATGGGGCATTGTATTCAATTATGGGCCTGATAAGTGATGAGTAGAAGGGCACAATGACCTCTCTTGATCTAGATGTGAACACTTTTGTGATAAGTTGGGCTATATAGTAGGTCTTTCTAACCACTTTGGCAACGTGATTGTCAAAGGAGAGATTGCTATCTACTTGGGTCCCCAAGTCCCTAATTACTTCTTTTGTACTTAATGGATTACCACCTATGTGGTAATTTGTGGGCACTTTGTTTTTCCCAAAGGGGATGACTATGCACTTTTTGGCATTTAGCTTTAGGCCATGGCTCTGGCACCAGTTATCCTTCTCAGTGAGACCCTTTTGGAGGATGCTTGTGTCAGCCAGAGAGTGATTATGGCACCCAGTTTGCAGTCATCTGCGAACTTGGTCAGCCATAGTCTACCCGTGTTAGCCTGTACCTCGGAGAAATATATACCGAAGAAGAGAGGTCCCAGGACTGAGCCTTGTGGGACACCACTTGTAACTGGTTTAGAGTCTGACATGGCACCTGTTATTCTGACCATGTGGGTTCTATCCCTGAGCCAGTTTGCAACCCATCTTGTGACATAGGGGATGATATTTAAGCTGGTAAGCTTATTTATGATGCCCGAGTGGGGTATTGTGTCGAAGGCTTTTGCGAGGTCCAGGTAGGCTGTGTGGACTACCTTCCCTTCATCGATGGCTTTGGTAACTGTTTCAAAGAAGTCAACCAGATTCAAGAGGCAAGATCTGCCCTTAACAAAGCCGAATTGGGTAGGATCTAGTGTCTGGAGGTTCACAATGTCTTTGTTTATGATTTCCATGATGATACGCTCCATAGTTTTGCAGACTAGGCTAGTCAGGCTTATAGGGCAATAGTTTCCAGAGTCTGTTGTGGCACCACCTTTGTGGAGTGGGACCACTGTTGCTGTACGCCATTCCTTGGGTACATATCTTGTAGTAAGGCTGAGATTGAACAGTGACTTTATATGAGGGTTTAGTTCTTCTTGGAGCTCATGTAAGACACAGCCTGGGACACCATCTGGTCCCATTGATGCTGTGTTTTTTGCTTTGGAGAGGGCAGCTCTCACCTGTGCATCTGTGATCGCAGGAAGGCTACACTCTGTTGGGATAGACATTTGCTCTTTTGGGTGGAAGGGGGGGGGGAGTTTGCACTGAACCTTTCTGCCAGGATGTTGGCAATGTCTGTGGGTTCAGTGTATTTTTTGTCATTTTGCACTAACTCAGAGCATATCTGGGAGTTGCCTCCCAGGTTCCTAACATAACTAAAGAAGGCCTTGTGATTATCTTTAGTGTCTTGTGCAATTTTTTTTTCGAAGCTGGCCTTAGATGATTTTATGAGGGATCGTAGTTTCTTGCTAGTACTGATCAGAGACGCCTTCCCTTTTTGGGATTTTGCTCTATCATGTTTATTTTATTTATTTTTATTTTATTTAACATTTGTTGACCGGGAAAGTCCAACTAGGTTCCACAGATCCTGTTTTCAGCAGAGGCCCAGGGAGAAATGCTCCAGAAGCATGTCTTTAGAAGTAGCTTTCTCCTTCTGTTGTATAGCTTATTTATGGCTGGTGTCCACCAGACAGGTCTCCTGCCTTTGGATGAGTGAGTCTTGGTTTTATTTGGGATAGCATGCTCCATGCATTCCTGTAGGTGTCCATAGAATGCTTTTGTAAAGGATTCTGCGTTTTGGGCCGTATTTCCCACTGGCCTGGGGGCTTTGAAGGATTCCACCTCGGTTTTGAGAAGTGTGAAGTTTGCTTTTGAGAAGTTCTTCACCGTGGTTTCCTTGGCTGGGGGTGGGGACAGAATATGGATGTCCAGTGAAATTAGTTTACGGTCTGATCTTACCAATGAGGGGTACACCGCTGGTGTGGAACATAGAGACCCCATGTTGGTGATGACCAGATCCAATATGTTTTCCCCTCTTGTGGGAGTGGTGACCAGTTGTTCCATAACATTTGAGTTTATAAATTCTAGGAACCGTTGGGCGAGGGTGTTTGGGCTTGAGTAGTTTTCCCAATCAATGTTTGGGTAGTTGAAGTCACCCAGTATAATGGTGTTTGGAGAGACCTTCATATTCTCAAGTGTTCTCAGGAAAGCCGAGTGGGGTTCCTGTGTTTGGGAAGGTGGTCTGTAACAGGCTACAAACTGAAAGGCAGTTTTGCCCACTGTTAGTTGCACATGGATGGTCTCCGATGCTTTGTGCAGTGCCACTAACCTGGATGTGTGGGTATCTTTAATAAATATGGATACTCCCCCTCCTTTTGTGGTTCGGTCCGAGTTTTGGGGCCAAAAAGCATGGTATGAAGTATAACCTGTTAGTGCTGGGGTGCTCTCTGGAGCCTTGAACCAGGTTTCTGTTACTGCACAGATATCGATATTCTCCATACTGAGGAGATTCTCCAGTGCGTGCATCTTGAGGTTTAGACTTCTGGCATTGAGCAGCATTACCCTTAGTTTTTATTTCTTTGTGTTGTCTATGGAGGTGGGTTTGTCTTTTGAGCCTTGCCTAAAAAAGGCATTATGGGGGAGGCAAGAGCCTTTGCCAGTATTCTAAAACCCAGGGGTGACAGGTGCAAGCCATCCCTAGTGAAGCAGCGTGGCTTGTCGAGCATGTCACCCCAGGCTGACAGACACTGGATCTCCTTTGAATGACACCAATACTTTAGCCAATTGTTAAAATTGATCATTTTGTCTTTATACTGTGGCATCATTCTTGGTGAGGGCAAGATGCTACTCAAGGTCAGGGTCATACCGGCTTGGCTACATGATCAGAGAGCTCCTCTATGTCTATTTTCATGTAGTCCAGGGAGGTACATCTCAGGTCATTCACACCAGCATGGACAATGACGGAGTCATATTTGTACTTGCTTTGGAATGACCTGAGTGCTTGTGTTATGTGGCCGATCCTGGCACCCGACAAGCAGCTTACAGTGACCTTCTCCTTGTTCAGTCTGGTGAGTGGGACGTCAGTGTGTCTGACAATAGAGTCCCCTATTGCAAGTGTATTAGGTGTGTTGTTTAGCCTTAAGGGCTGTGACTGTGTGGCACACTGCCTTTGTGAGCTATGTGCTACGTGGGTATTGTTTCGTGGTAGGGGTTGTTTGGGTATCTGCTTTGGAGGTCTCTGCTGCTTAGGCAGATTTTTATTTAGAGCCTCCAAGTATGTTTTTGCATGTTTATGTGTTTGGTTTGCTGATGCAGTAGGTCTATGTGAGACTGGATTTGTGGTGTGTGCGGTTATCTTCTCCTCCTGACTGGCTGTGCCAGTACTGGGTTTAGAGAGCTCAGCCTCCAGTTTGGCTATATAGTTGCATCTCTCACATATATTTGAGCTTGTTGGGAGGAGGAGAGGGTGGTCTGTATACATAAGGCAGTTGTGACATTGCCTCAAGATTCCCAGATTCACCAGCTGGACTGGAGAGTAAACCCAAAACTGACCTTTGGACATGCTTGAATAGTATAGGGAACTACTTATTGACTGATCAGAAAGAACCAATAGGGAGCAAGTGCTTAAAAGGAGTATAAGAGGATGTAGTGCTTAAGTTTATTAGTGTTTACCTATGAGGTTACTTATATGAGCAAGTGCAGGGCTTTAGAATGAAAATAGAGTGCTTATTTTGAGATTTAGAGCAGTTCTAATGGAAAAAGTGAAGAGCAGACTTTGTGGAGCTGGGAATAGTTTAAACCTGTTTAAGCGCCGCTGCCCGACACTGCTCTGTGCGCAAGACCGCGCAAAAAGAGAGTTTCAGGGTTTTAAGAGAGAGAGAGATCAAAGAATTTGGAATTGACCCAAAATGGCCAATAAAACTACAGTTTCTAGGCAGTAACCACTCCTACAGGGACAGGCAGGCTGCTCAGTGTTAACCACTGTCACTGGTGAACACAGAGACTTCCCTTTAGCCCAAGTAAGCACTGGCCTCTAAGAAACTTACAAACAGTTCAGAACAGCAACTCTGTAACTGAACTTTCTTTTAAATTATAGAAAGTGGGAAAAATAGCAAGATTTTTTTTGGTTTTAACTGCATAAGTCTAGCATACAAGTGAAATACAAAAATAAAACTATAAGGCTTTATACATCTATTTTAAAAAGCAGAAAAAATTTTCTCAGCATCAATAATCAGATTGCAGTTTTAGATTAAAAACCTTTCCTAAATTTTTACTTTTGCTTAAGTAATCAAAAATGGACCTTACTTAAAACTAATTTTGTGTATATGAAAGAAAACAAAAGAAAAATATTGAAGCACATCATGAAAACCTAAACATTTTGAGATGGTGAAAGATAAATTGTTCAGTCAGGAAACTCATGACCGGCAAAACTGAAATGTTAAAAGAGAAAAAAAACATTTTATTTGCCTTTTTCTTATTTTAATATGAGCCACTAGCAGCATGGAATGACACTTATTAGAAATTATGTTTTTTCTTATTTGATATTTTAATCATGCTGTATAAAGTCTTAAAGGTTAATATACACAATGAATATGGTAGAAAGTTAACAATATTCCATCATTAACAGCACTTCATTTTTTAGGATTTAATTATGCATCAGCTAGGAGGTTTTCCTCATAGATTAGAATGAAGAATATGTAAACCATTTATTGTATCACAAAAAGCGATATCATGTTTCATGGAAAGGAAAACTATATATTTTTTTCTTCTTGTGGAAAAACGTTCCTGGCAATCAAAGTGAATTAATGCAATGCATCTTACAAAGGTTCTTAAAACTAGTAAAAAAAGGTTGCACTTAATATAAACCGAATCTCTCTCTCTCTCTCTCTCTCTATATATATATATATATATATATATATATATATTTATATATACATTTTGTATACATACTGCAGGTATAAATAGTATATACAGAAAGCTATTAGTGGCAGCAGTCTGTACACAGCAAGAAATAACCAGTATTATTTAAAAAAATATTGATATTCCTTATTCAAAGTGAATGCGCCATGGTAAGAAATAAATGAATTGCATATGGAATTATGTTCCTGCAGCTGTATACATTCCAGTAATGATATTATATTTAGATTTCCAAAAAGCCCATGCAGTCTATGGACAATGAACAATACAGTATGACTTTAAATGTTGTTAGATTTAATATTATAAAAATGCACGAGCTTCAGTGAAAACTCTGCCATACAGTTAGCAATCATAAATCTCAGAGTGACACTTTTGACTTGCAAGGTAGTTCAGAAAGGTTTGACAGTAAGCATTATGCTTTTACACCAAAATGTACTTGCAACCTAGGGAAATGTTTCACCTATCAATGGCAAATGAATAAATAATAGGATACACTCTATCTCTGAGGCAATTGTTTCCCACCCTAGTGTGTTAGTAATTCAGAAAGGCACTTCACATTTGCATATGAAGTACAGACCTGTGTATACCTGATCAATACTCAGGAGGATAATGAACTGAGGATCGAGGCAATACAGGTATTATAAGTGGCAATGTAATTTATTTAAATGCAGCAGGTGGTGCCTTCTGAAAATGCCTTTTTTTTATTCAAATCCCATCTGAATTCAGTCATTCTGCTGTATCTTCCCCTCTGGGAATATACATCTGACACCAGCAGAATTCATAAATGCTGTCTTGTGATTCAGATTGTGCAAACAGTGGCTCATGTCTTCCAGGCTGCAAATAGAGATTGATTAAAATGAAGTGAAATTCTTAGCCGCAGTTCTGCAATCTGGCCTTATAAAGAATGTTATTACAAGTTGCAGTATACTAAACATAGAATGATACTTAACTGTATTGTTCATGTGTATCTGTTCAAACTGATTAAATAAAGCACAATGTTAGTAATAAATCGAAGTTATTAATACATTGCACTCGGCACATATAATACAACAGACACGTAGTTGGCAAAGGTGATCATGACGTTTAAATGCTGTTACTTATGCCCTGTCTTTGAAGACAGGTAGTTTTATACATAGACGGCAAGGTAACTAGATAGAAAGATAGATGGAAAGGGCAGTTGTTAATGCTGCTGTCTCACAATGCTTGGTTTCTTTATTCGGTTTGTTTCATGGCTTGGGTGTCTTCTATGTGAAGTCTGCATGTCATCCATATATCCAAATATCTCTGGTGATCCAGTGTGTCAAGCATCCAAAACATATGTTGTTGGTGAATTACTGATAGCCTTGATCATGTGAGTGCACGTGTGTGTGTGTGTGTGTGTGTGTGTGTGTGTGTGTGTGTGTGTGTGTGTGTGTGTGTGTGTGTATGTGTGTGTGAGTCTGTGTGTGTGTGTGTGTGTGTGTGTGTGTGTGTGTGTGTGTGTGTGTGTGTGTGTGTGTGTGTGTGTGTGTGTGTGTGTGTGTGTGTGTGTGTGTGTGTGTGTGTGTGTGTGTGTGTGTGTGTGTGTGTGTGTGTGTGTGTGTGTGTGTGTGTGTGTGTGTGTGTGTGTGTGTGTGTGTGTGTGTGTGTGTGTGTGTGTGTGTGTGTGTGTGTGTGTGTGTGTGTGTGTGTGTGTGTGTGTGTGTGTGTGTGTGTGTGTGTGTGTGTGTGTGTGTGTGTGTGTGTGTGTGTGTGTGTCTGTATGAGAGTGTGCATCTCGTTGTATCCTGTGATACACTGGCATCTGACACAATATTATTTTTTTACCTTACACCAATGGAGTGATAGAACAGGGTCTATTTATCCCCCACCTATGACCCTAAATTTAATAATGTGGTTATTGAAAAATGAATTACTGAAGGTTCCATAACAGTGTATTTCCCATGCTCCCCTACACATATACACTTTTACAATAGTGCACCAAAAATGCAGATACTGAGCTGTGATACAAGCAAAGTAGTCACTTACATCGTTGCAGTACTTTTTTTATTTATACTTCTGAATCTCCCAAAGGGCTGCATCATGTAATATTATTTATAGTTGTATCCACATTTAGAATTTAACTTTCTGTGGCTCATGATACTTTGTCATGGAGAGCCAGAAAGGGTGACTACTAACTGATTCATAAATGCACCTAAACAAAACTGAAACATACTGAATAGCAACATTGTATTGTGCCAGTCCCCATCATTTGGCCCATAGTTCTGTCTTCTCTTTTATCTTCTTCATAAAACCATAAAATTAATATAATTTATTGAGAATGTAGGATTCAGCCTCACACATTAGTGTATGAAAAAAATGTTGTTATCAGAAAAGCAATAAAGGCTGGTAAAAGTATGTTTTACTGACATTTCCAATAAGGGATTGGACCTGCAATCTGATAACACACAAATGCATCAATTAGATTTTGGTAAGATGCCCCTACTATGTAGGAAATCTTTACTGACAGTACAAGTGTACATGAACTTTGTGTAACCTGCTTAACTTCCATTGTCTTTAACAACTCTTTCACCCTGTTTGTTCAACAGCTGTTATATTCTTTTTGTTTCTGTGATTCCTTCCTTTCTGAGCCTATCTTCATGGTTTGCAGCTCTTTATTCTTATTCTATCTCCTCTCTCCCTCTCTCTCTGTTTTGGTGTATCTCTTATCGTTTGGCCAAATTCTTAAAGACTTACTCTTTTTTAATTTCTCCAAGTTTTTTGGGTTTCTAATAACATGATGGGAATGCACCCCATTGCTAAGTCAAAGTACAATTAAAGTTCATGAAATACATATTGTTTCAAGATTTGATGTCAACCAGAAGTGCTCTTCTCAGCACCCACAATGTGCCCAGTAATGACTCTTCCTGCATTTCATACAAGGTTACATGGATTGGTAACATATCTAAATATAATTGCAGATTATTTTTTATAAGACCCGTTGCTCCCATTACATATACCAACTGTCTGAACCTATGGTTCCTCTTGTACTGAGCAGGATTACTGTGGCAACAGCACATCATCAGTAGGGTAAAACTAACCTGTCTCATGACGGCCTAAACCCAACTCATATTCCCTATTAGTGGGTGAACAATCCAACACTTGGTGAATTCTGCTTAAAATGAAAAATGAAAAAGTGCTGACATCAAAGGATCAATAAGTGACGTTGCTTTGAATGCTTGGCAACCAAAAGCCAGTCATCCCTGTGGTAACTTTTCTGACACCTCCTGCTTAAAATCCAAAAGCCAGAAGGATGATAAGTGCCCACTTTCACAGTCTGTATTCATATTGAAAATCAAGATCAAGCGAGATTTTGCCCTTCTGCTCCATGGGAGGTTTCTCTCCACCCTGAGCTCACCTTGGGACACCTGCATTACTCTGTGATAGCTGTACCATTCCAGTCAAACTCCCCAGTGTAAACTCTTCTTTTTAATTTCTCCAAATCTTTTGGGCTTCTAATACCTTGATGGGAATGGACTCCATTCCTAAACAAAGTATGATTAAAGTTCATGAAATTAGTATTGTTTCAATCTTTGATGTCAGCCAAGCTCCTCTCAGTATAAATGACTTACTGCGGTATAAGGCTTGTCTATAAAACAGATTTACTCTGTAGTAAGTCACTTTCACAAGGGAAAATCTTTTAGACTGTAACCCTTTGCCTCTCTATCTTATGTTTCTCCTGCTGATTGCACCCTATTTTATTCAGTTATATTTTTTTCCCATCCATTCCACCTGCCATTTTCTCAAGAAGGAATCTAGTATTTCCTTCAGGGAAAGCAGTTGATACTGTTACTGTCATATTAAAACTGTGCCTAACACTGGTCTGAGCAACAAAAAAAAATGAATTAATTCTCCATGTCACTTTCTACCCAGAGAAAATCAGGAATTTGAATGGAGAGATGAAAAGTCAGCAAGCAGAGGAAAGTAGTAGTGCCGAAAGTGAATTCATCCTCAAGTCTTGGTGAGTACCTTCATGAGGTCAACCTTGTTTTCTACAAAATCTCACCAAGGTGACACTGATATATAGATTGTATTTATACAGCATATATCATGGACAGAAGTAGGTCAAAAATTAACAAAGATAGCTGGGTGCACAAGACCCAGGATAAAAAAGTGCCCAATCCTGGTCTGCACACTGGTGTCAGGACTGGAAAAAAATGACAGTCTACAATCTTCAAAATAGGGAAAAATTCCAACAATGGGGCTAGGCCAGACCCAGTGGGAGGATGGCTCACCTGTTGTAGAAGGAAGTAGCAGTCCACAAAAATCACAAAAACTAATAGGACAAAGAAAAGCCATAAAGACTATACAGTGGATTATTGAGGATAAGAAAAAAAAAATATGTACTGTTACTATTATGCAAAAAGCCCAGAATTTCTAGATACAGGATCTATAAAAAAGATTAAGAGAGAAATTAGAAGAAAGAAAAATGTTTCTGCAAGAAAATCTGCCAGAAGCTTCAAATAAAAATTAGTGGTCGTTAATACAGCAGATTTTTGAAAAACAGTATATAGGTCATGAAACTTTGACCTGTTTGGAAAAAGAAGCATCTGACAAAGTGTGAAAATATAAACGACAAAACCTAGATATTTTTGAAATCTATAAAAAAGAAATATGGACATGGGAAAGAAAGAGAGATTTGATATGGTGAGATATTTATGCAAAGGTGAAAGCTAAAATAATCAACATAAAGAAGGCAGCCCCAAAGATATTCAAAGAGAAATACAGCCAAAGGCATCCAGACATGGAACATTTCACAATAAAAAATAAATAATATCAAAAAGAGGGAAAACAGAAAAGCAGATTAGTGAAGTAGAAGTAAAAAAAAAGAGAAACTGAAGTTATGGAGTGCCTGCAAAGTGAAGGATTTGATGTAGAAGGTCTAACAAAGGTTATATCATAGCATGATGTAATGAGTCCCCAAAGTAAGGAGAAACAGGATGATCAGGAGACTCCTGAAGAAGAAATATGGACATGGGAAAGAAAATGAGAGTTAATATGGTATAATATATATGCAAATGAGAAAGCAAAACTAATCAATACAAAAAGAGCAGCACCAAAGATATTTGAAGAGAAATGCAGGTAAAGGAATCTGGACACGGACATCTTTACAATACAAAAAATAAGAAGACAAAGAGGAAAAGTAGAAAAGGAGATCAGTAATAGAGGATTTAAAGAAATAGAAACTGAGGTTATGGAGTACCTCCAAAGTGAAGGATTCAGTGCAGAAAATCTAATTCAGAAAGTACCACAAAAGGATAGAGCAATGGAACTCCAAATTAATGGGGAACCAGTGAAAAGGGAAGCAATTGGTCAGGTGCCATATGAAGATATTTTGGAGCCTTCAACACAAAATGAGTATAAACATTCACTTGATGCTGGACAGCAAGGGAAGGAACAGGAAACTGTGGAAACTCTTGGCACAGTTAATGTTGAGGAATGATATGCCAGTGAGTTCTCATATGACAGAGCAACGGATGGTACAGGAGGAAATTGAAGACAATGTGCCACAGGAAGATGCAATAGAACTTTCTATAGAATGTTCATAGGAAATGGAAAAAATATGCCCTCAATTTAGAAGAAGACAAGCTAAGAGAAGAGTTGTTTGACTTAATAGAGATAGACATATTAAGATCAATGAAAGAAATAGACTGCAGAAGGTCAATAAAACCCCAAAAGTCAGAAGTTTGATAAAACAAATGAACACAATAATTAGGGCTGTACCTAGAGATCCATGCGATATAACAGAAGTTAGCAGGATATATTACTGTGCAGCTAAATTAATAACAGATAACGTTCTACCACAAGAACACAGGGTGGTGATGGAGAGAGGGGAGAAATCGAACACCATCATGGAAGTATCGAATAGAGAAAACTATAAAGTAACTAAGACAAGAAGTGTCACTGTTAGAAGAGCATAGAAGAGGGAACATATCAACAAAATACTTAGAACGATAGAGGTAATAAAAGCATTGTGCAGTATTAGAACAGATCAGGATCTATCATGCACTATCGCAAATAAACTAAAAATCTCAGCACAGGCAGAAAAACTTAGAAGATTTGCAGATAAATATAAAGAAAAAGTATAAAATAAGTAATTTATTGATGGCTCAAAAAAGTTTTATAGAGAATTGGGAACCAAGGTAAAAGGAATTGAAAGGCTGCCAAAAAAGAAGAAAAAGATACATTTTGGAGACGTATGTATGAAGATCCTGTGGAACATAACAAATATGCTAAATGGTTAGAAGTAAAAGAAAGAATAAGAAGTTTAGAGGTACAGGATATGAAATGGGATGAAGTAACAGCCAGATACATTGAAACAAAGTTAAGAAAAGCCTAAGATTGGAAAACCCCAGGCCCAGATGCAGTACCTAACATCTGGTTAAAATTATTAACATCTTTGCATGAAGATTTAGCCATGAGTAAGAACTATTTATATGGGAACCCCAAACAGACACCAACCTGGCTAACAACAGGAAAAACAATGCTCCTACTTAAGAATGATTGTGCAAGCTACCCTGAAAATTATAGACTAATAACTTGTCTTCTGACGATGTATAAACTATGTACTGGAATTGATGCTGACAGACTCTATAGTCATTTGGACGAAAACTCAATTATGGCAATAGAAAAAAAGGGCAATAAAAGAAAGTCATATGGAACAAATGATCATTTGCTGTTAAATAAAGTCATAGTGGAGAACTGTAAAAAGGGGAAGAATTTAAGTATGGCATGGATTGACTACAAAAAAGCAATTGATAGTATCCCACATTCATGGATAAAAGAGTGCTTAAAAATGCATAAAGGTGTACACTGATCAACTACATTACAGTGACCATGAAACAGTGGCAGACCACTTTGCAATTAAGCCATGATAAAGGACAATTTATTATTCCAGGGATTAAAATTCAAAGTGGGATACGCAGGGATGACTCTGTCACTGTTGCTATTCTGTCTTGACCTTAACCCATTAAGCTGTCTGCTTAATCGCTTAAGCCATGGCTATAATTTGGCTCCTAAAAATAATAAAGTATAAAGACTTCTCATCTTCTTTTTGTCGATGATTTGCAACTGTATAGCTCATCAGATCAGGAATTGAAAGTACAAATATAACTTGTGAAAACATTTTAAGATGATATAACAATGTCATTTGGTCTTGATTAATGTGTAAAAGTAACCTTTAAAGCAGGAAAACTGCAGCACCAAGAAAACATCAGTTCGGGACAAGGATATGATATAAAAGAACTTGAGCAAGAGGGAGTGTAAAAATATTTGAGAACTGATGAAAGATCAACAATAAAACATAAACAAATGCAAATAAAACTTAGTAAAGAGTACTTTAGAAGACTTCCTGAAAACAGTGTTGACATCTAGGAACAAAATCCATGCTAAAAACCAATTTGCTCTTCCTGTCCTAACTTACCATCTTGGAGTGATTGACTGGCCCCAAAATGTGTTAGATAGATTAGATAGGAAAACAAGAATGATGCTTCATGCTCACCAGATGATATATAAAAATCAGTGCATACCAAGATTATATATTGCCCATTCTGAAGGAGGGATGGACCTCCTTGAAATTGGTTACATGTACTGATCTGCAATTTTGAGACTCCACACACATATCTGCTGACCTCACAAGACCCAAATGTAGTGAAAGTTTTGAAACATGAGGAGAATAAATCTAAGATGACTGCCCTGCTTAGACTAGCAGAAGCATATCGGCATCAAGCAGAAATGGAAATCAAACCACAAATGGATAAAAATCAGGCAGCAACTGAATGTGCCAAAAAAACAAAAGAAAGAATACAAGGTGAAGGACCAGACAAGAAGGTAAAAAATGTGGAAAATGCATAAGTATAGCTGCAAGTATAAAAAACTTCTGGAAGAACCTCATGTTGATCAGGAATGAATGCAGGAATGGTTAAGGAGAGGCAAATTCAAACCAAGAGACGAAAGGTTAATATTGGTGGCAGAAGATAGTGGGCTACATACACGTTGGTTTACAAAGTCCATTGAACATGTGGGAGAAACAGACAAACGTAGGTTTGGTAAACTGGAATTGGAAACATCTGTACACCTCTTTGCTGGTTGCGACATACTAATGGCAGAAGGACTGTATACTGAAAGGCATAATAATGTGGCAAGACTGTTGCACTGGGGATTGTGCAAACATTATGGTACTGAAGTGGTTGAAAAACACTGGAAACATGAGCCACAAAGCATCATAGAAAGTGATGAAGTCTACATCACATGGGATCATCCATTACCAACAGTTCAAAAGATAGATGCTAGAAAAACAGATATAGTGGTTCAAGAAAAGAAGACAAAAGTATCATTGATCATTGAAATTGCCACACCTTGTGACTATGGTGTCCTGTGTACAGAGAGACACAAAGTAATCAAATATCAGGATTTGCAAGCAGCGAAGGGAGGAATGTGGAAGAAAGATATCTAGATAGTTCCAATAGTAGTAGGAGCAACAGGTCTTATAAAAAAGAGTCTACAATCATATTTAGATATGCTACCAATACATGTAACTCCATAAGAACTGCAGAAGGAGTCATTACTGGGCACATTGCAGGTGCTGCAGAGGGCATTTTTTGGCTGACATCAAAGAGTGAAACAATACTAATTTCATGAACTTCAATGATACTTTGACTTAGGAATGGGGTCCATTCCTATTGTGGTATTAGAAACTCAAAACATTTGGAGAAATTAAAAACAAGGGAGAAATATGGATGAAAACTCAGTATGGTGCATTGGGGAAACAGCTTTCCACATGGTATCAGATAACATTTCTCAATTAAGGACAGGTTTGTCTTCAAATAACCTGGTGATCATTCCCTCTGTAATTCAGAAAGGACTACCACTAGCAGTCAGCCCTAAGTCAGACATTTCACACTGGCAGTAGCCCTTTCCGATTCAGTCACATGCATTCTATAATGATTTTATGCAGTCTGTAGAATCATTGTGGTGGGATACCTCTAGGCCATGTTCCATGCTAATGAGGTATTCTGTGCGGGGTATGCTAATTAGCCATTTGGTCTCCAAAAAAAATGCCTGCATTAAGGCATTTATTTAGGAAATCATTTATTTAGGAAACCTAGTGTCTGCCACCTTCCTTGATATGTCCAAAGTATTCAGTACATTATCCCAAAGCAAACTATTTACTATCCTAGCTGAACTCATCCTAAACAACCCCTCCTTGCTCTGATTTCAAGACTACCTATCCAACCGCCAACAAGCAGTGAAGTGGCATAATTACCTCTCCCCCCTTCTCCCAGTAACAGTAGGTATACCACAGGGATCCATTCTGGGACCAGTACTATTTAATATCATTACAACCACCCTCCACACTACCACCCAGCAAGCAACAATAGTCCAATATGCAGATGATACTACATTGATCTGCTTAGCCCCTACACTCCAAACACTCCAGACTAAAACACAAGAGGCTTTTTCCAATATCGAAAAATGGTTAAAAAACTCATAACTAATACTTAACCCCAACAAGTCTCAACTTATGCTTTTCCACCCTACCAAAACTATTGATTCTTCTACCCTTTTCTCTATCAATTCTGCCAATAACACCCAACTCTCTCCAGTATCACAAGCTAAACTTCTTGGTGTAATACTTGACCAAAACCTAAATCTTGACAAACATATAGCACACACCATATCCAAAGTCCATAAAAAACATGGAACCCTATACCACTTCAAAAACTATCTAACCAAAGAAACCAAAATTATATATCCAGAGCTCACTGTCTCTCTACATTGGTCTATGCATCCCTGAATTAACAAACCTTAACAATACAGACCTACACAAATTGTCCATGTGATATAAGAAAATAGATTTGCAACCAACTCTAAATTCTGCTCCCACCACTGTCACTCACTAAAACAACTAGGTTGGCTAGAACTCCTCAACTTACTAAACTATAACCGACTCACAATGGCTCATTACTTGCTATACTACCCAAACAAGATTCCTGATCTCTCTGGCTTGCTCAGCTTTTAAAATTCTGCTCACCAACTAAGATCCACAAACAAAGCCTTTCTTGAAGTAACTAAGTGTAGACACAATGCTGGTGAATCTTTCTTCTACGCAGTTGCTAAAATCTGGAATTCTCTTCCGTCAGATGTCAGATTGCAAAGCAGCAGTCCCACCTTTAAAACCCAATTAAAAGCCCACCTCAAACTCATCTAGTAATGTACCTGTACTGACCATGGCTAGCCCTACTACCACCATTCAGATAAATCTTCCTTTGGCACTACTCAAAGGTCAAACACACACACACACACACACACACACACACACACACACACACACACACACACATATATATATATATATATATATATATATATATATATATATGTATATAAAACTACAATAACAAACTGTATTTTTAAATGAATGTATATAACTGCATATAGTATTATTGCACCTTTTTACTCAAATACATTATATTTTCTGCTTCAGTACTGTACACTCTATATATTGTACACTTCTGTAACTTCTTATCATACTATGCCATGATATACTATTGTTTGTTCTATTAAATTGTACTCATCTCTGACTTTTGTATTTTTAACATGTATGTGTAGCTGCTGTATTTTTGTATTTTGCATTTTTATGATTGTCATGTATATGGAGCTTTTCTCCCTGGGTGTCTGCTGAAAACGGGCACCTGATTACCAAGTCAGACCAATCAGGTAATCAAATATAAAATAAATAAATAAATAAATAAATAATTTACAATGGGTCTACTGCATAATTTTGTTTGGCTAATTAATGTGGCTATAGTTCATGATCAGTCATTACTTTCAAAGGGTGAGATTATGTGGAATAGCAACTTTGAAAGAGTGCGACTTGGCTATCTGTGTAGTTACTGTACTGGCAGACACAATTTTGAATTATTTATGTATGTATGCATGTATGTATGTATGTGTGTATGTATTTATTTATTTATTTATTTATTATGTATATTGCCATTTGTTCAGTGTGAAAGTCATTTTCAGTGGAGGCCCAAGTGTAAAAGCTTCAAGTACATGACAGTATAACCTTACAAGAAGATATCAGGTATTCTTACAAATGCATCAAACATCTACGGTTACATATTGTTTAAAATGACTATACAATGTATCTAGTTATATATATTGCTTAAGAAGGTATCAACCTTTGTAAAATAGGGGATTTCACAAAATGGCTATGAGGTTAGAAATTATTAAAGACAAATATAAAGGTTACATGCATACATACAAACAAACAAATATTTCAGGTATGGGCAATCATGTCCTTCTAGCCTATCAGTATACCAAAACAGTTATTCCCATAATGTGTCCAGGCTGTTCTTAAAAATATCTAAATTAGTGCTTGCTTTAATGTAATTTGGTAGACTATTTCATGGATCAGTTACTCTCTCTGAGATCAAATTATTATATTTCTCATTCCTATAGAATCTTCTACATAGGGTATCTTATAATTCGCTACTAATTGTGGAAACACAAAGCTTTCTCAGAGGTAGTTGTCTCTAAATGCCCTATATACCTGAATAAGGTCTTGTCATAAATATCTGTATGAGACACTGTACAAGTTCAGATATTTTAGTCTTTCAGAATAACTTAAATTTTCACATCCATGGATGCCCTTGGTATATTTCCATTCTGTTCTTTCCAGTTTACTCATGCTTGTTTTCTTATAGGGTTTCCATATTCTTATCCCATAATCAAGTTTGGGTCTAATGTAACTAACAATCAATTACTTCATCATTTCTGGTTTATTGACTGTATACATCTTTTTTATACAAACTATAGTTCTATAACAATCATTAAACAGTTGGTTGATATGATTAGAAAAAACTCAAAGCTGGATCTATCCATATACGCCGGTCCTTAAATTAATCTACAATTTTAGTCACTGTGTACTGCATTAAATATTCATCTTTCAATTAATGACAACGAAATCTCATACGCTTAGCTGTTGATGTATTTATGAGCATATTATTCCCTGTGCCCAAATTATCAATTTAGTCAAGTTGTTTTGAGGGCATGCCCTATATGTAACACGTAATCAATTTACCCATTTTCATGTAATTTGCATTCAGACTGTAGAAAACCTCAGAGGAAAAAGATAGATCTAAAAAATACAATTTAAACAAGTCTGGGCATAGAATAGACCCCAGTGGGATACCCTGGCTGTAACTTCGAATTTCACCTGTCCAGTTGCTATATGATACTTGCCATTTCCTATTTATAAGCCATGAAATTGTCATTCTTATCTAGACTACATATATACCTAGTTGTTCTAATTAATCAGTGTTTTGTATATGACCTTATGAAATGCTGAAGTTAAACCTATAGAAATTATATCACAAGAACATCATTTTACAGGTGTTAACAGATCTATTTTCAACATATGCATGCTGATATATGGTTTCAAATCCCAACCTTTCCAATTCTGGCAATAATTTTTCCAATATAACATTATCCATTATTTTTATACAACATGAAATTAAATGTATGGGTCTGTATGGCTCTTGGTTTTTCTAACAAGTGCATGTCTACAGTTTTGAGGGCTCTCTCCATATTTATATGACCTAATGGTACTGTACATTCATGTATTTATTACTAATTCCAGCTCTTTCCCACGCATTGTATCTATCCAATTCGAGTAGTTCTTTTTCAATATAATCTAATTTGATTTCAGTATCTGAAGTTATCTGGATGTCACTAGGACAATTTATCCACCTCCTTTGTGGAGTCAAATTGCTTTGCATAACATACTGTAAATATATCTGTAATCTGACAATGAAACCTATTACTGAGGAAATTTAGTTTTCCATCCATAAGGCTAGTAAACATTTTCCTTAAGGAAGAACAAACCAAGAAAAAGGGACAACTATTTGTACTGGCATACAACTTGGTAAAATACACTATTGTCATAAATACTAATGTAAGATCCATGTAAAGGATCACCTTGAATTCTTTTAAAAAGCAAGAAAACAGGATTTGAGATGGTATTGATTGTTTAACCCATGGTTTATTAAGTAAGAACAAAAGATGAGTGTTTTCCCCCTTGTCAAAACTTCATCAGATCTAAGTTATACATGCAAGTACCACGTATAATATACTTTTCTATTTTCCATATCAAAGGCTAGGTAAATTACAATGAAGACAATAATCCAAGAGCACATAAACAGATTACATTCAGTGACAGTGACTGGAGCAGTGGTCCATACTTAGTTTACATTTTTATTGTGACTGGTGCTGTTTATTCAAAGTAACTACAAAATCAGTGTGTATCTGTCTGTTATTTGACACTATACCTATTATACCGATTAACAGAGTTATCTAAAATCTGTTGTGTCTTCTTCTTCTTCTTTTGGCTTTTCCCGGCTAGGGGTGGCAACAGCAGATCATAGGTTCATAGGTTCATAGGTAGGTACTAGGCTATCGGCCCAAAGGCATTTATAAGCCTAGCCAGAATGTGTTGGCTTTCGCAGCCCCCTTAGATTAGTTCCCTGTGCCTCTGTCCAGCAGAGCCACTGAAGTGATCCCCGAGGTAAACTTTCTGTTTCCCATTCACTCGTCAAGATTTCTTTTGAAGAGTCTTAGTGAGGAGCTCTGCCTAATGTAGATTGGGATCTTGTTCTAAAGCATGGGAAGTCTCTGGGACAGGAATCCATCAATCCACCTTGTCCTATTTATTGTTGTGGTGAGGTTTAGATCCCTAGAGCGTGTGGTTCACGGGGATAAGGTTTTCTTTAGGTGGATCATGTCCATCAATTCTGGGCTGGACATGGCCTTGTATGTCAGGCAGAGATCACCTCTGAGTAGGCAGTATGCAACCAAGTACAGCTGTAATATCTTCAATCGAGCTGCATAGGGCATCTGTTTGAGGCCAGTGATCATCTTGGTGAGGTACTTCTGTGGTCTTTCCAGCTGTTGCAGGTGTCTTGTAAGGTACATCCCAAATGGGGCATTGTACTCTATGAAAGGTCAGATAAGTGATGAGTAGAGGGGCACAATGACATATTTTTGATCTGGATGCGAACCCTTTTGTGATTAAGTGGGCCACGTAGAAGCATTTTCTAACCACTTTGGCAATGTGATTATCAAAGGTGAGATTACTATCTATTTGGGTCCCCAGATCCCTTATTATGTTTTCCATATTTAGGGGACTACCACCTATGTGGTAGTTTGTGGGTACTTTGTTTTTTCCAAAGGGGATGACTATGCACTTTTTGGCATTTAGCTTGAGGCCATGATTTTGACACCAGGTATCTGTCTCAGTGAGACCCTTTTGGAGGATGTCTGTGTCAGCCTGAGAGTCAATTATAGCCCCTAGTTTGCAGTCGTCTGCGAACTTGGTCAGCCATAGTCCTCCTGTGCTTGCCTGTACCTCTGAGAAGTATATGCCAAACAGGAGGGGTCCTAGGACTGACCCTGGGGAACTCATTTCTTCCTGTCCTCTGCATCTTGCTCTGTCACACCAACCACCTGCATGTCCTCTCTAACCACATCCATAAACCTTATCTTAGGCCTTCCCCTTTTCCTCTTACCTGGCAGCTTCATCCTTAGCATCCTTTTTCCAATATACCCAGCATCCCTCCTCAGCACATGTCCAAACCAACGCAATCTCGCCTCTCTAGCTTTGTCTCCAAACTGTCCAACCTGGGCTGACCCTCTAATATACTTGTTCCTAATCCTGTCTACCATCGTCACACCCAGTGCAAATAAGAAAGGGCTCAGAGCTGATCCTTGATGTAATCCCACCTCCACCTTAAATGCATCTGTCACTGCACATCTCACCGGTGTTACAATACCCTCGAACATATCCTGTACTACTCTTACATACTTCTCTGCCACTCCTGACTTCCTCATACAATACCACATCTCCTCTCTAGGTACCCTATCATATGCTTTCTCTAAGTCCACAAAGACACAATGCAACTCATTCTGACTTTCTCTGTACTTCTCCATCAACACTCTCAGAGCAAACATCGCATCTGTAGTGCTCTTTCCTGGCACAAAATCATACTGCTGATCACTAATCATCACCTCTCTTCTTAACCTAGCTTCCACTACTCTTTCCCATAATTTCATGATGTGACTGATCAGTTTTATCCCTCTGTAGTTACTACAGCTCTGCATATCACCTTTATTCTTAAAAATCGGTACCAAAAACACTTTTTCTCCTCTCCTCAGGCATCCTCTCACTTTCCAAGATTTCATTAAACAATTTGGTAAAAAATTCCACTACCATTTCTCCTAAACACCTCCAAGCTTCCACAGGTATGTCATCTGGACCAACAGCCTTTCCATTCTTCATCCTCTTCATAGCTGTCCTTACTTCCTCCTTGCTAATCCATTGCACTTCCTGATTCACTACCCCCACATCATTCAGCCTTCTCTCTCTCTCTCTCTCTCTCTCTCTCTCTCATTCTCTTCATTCACCAGCCCCTCAAAGTACTCCTTCCATCTGTTCAACACATTCTACTTGCTCATGGGTACATTTCCTTCATTATCCTTTATCACCCTTACCTGCTGCACATCTTTACTAGCTCGGTCCCTCTGTCTAGACAATCAGTACAGGTCCTTTTCTCCCTCCTTAGTGTCCAACTTTTCATACAACTCTGTATACGCCTTATCCTTAGCCTTTGCCACCTCTCTCTTTACCATGCACCTCATCCCCTTTTAATCCTGTCTACTTTCTTCATCTCTCTGACAATCCCACTTCTTCACCAACCCCTTTCTCTGTATACTCTCCTGTACTTCCTCATTCCACCACCAGGTCTCCTTGTCCTCTTTCCTTTTTCCAGATGTCACACCAAGCACCTGTCTAACAGTCTCCCTTACTAGCTCTGCTGTAGTTACCCAGCTATTTGGTAACTCTTCACTGCCACCCAGTGCCTGTCTTAACTCTTCCCTTAACTCCACCTCACAATCACCGTTTTTCAATTTCCACCATTTGATCCTTGGTGCTGCCCTCACACTCCTCTTCCTCTTCTTGATCACCAATGTCATTCTACAGACCACCATTCTATGCTGCCTAACTACACTTTCCCCCGTCACCACTTTACAGTCTCAAATCTCCTTTAAACTGGCCCTCCTGCATAGGATATAATCCACCTGTGTGCATCTCCCTCCACTCTTGTATGTCACCCTATGCTCCTCCCTCTTGTTAAAATATGTATTTACCACAGCCATATCCATTTGTTTTGCAAATTCCACTACCATCTGACCTGCATTCCTTTCCTTAACACCATACCTACCCATCACTTCTTCATCCCCTCTGTTCCCTTCACCAACATGCCCATTGAAATCTGCTCCAATCACCACTCTCTCACCCTTGGGTACAGTCATCACCACTTGATCCAACTCACTCCAAAAATGTTCTTTCTCATCCATCGCACACCCAACTTGCGGAGCATATGCACTAACAACATTCATCATTACACCATCCATTTCCAGATTCATACACATTACTCTATCCAACACTTTTTTCACCTTCAAAACACTCTTGGTATACCATTCCTTCAGGATAACCCCTACCCCATTTCTCCTCCCATCCACACCATGATAGAATACATTTTAGAATCTACATACAGTTTCTCAATGTCTATGTCTTTACTCCTTCCACATCTTATGAATCTATAAATTTTTTCCTATTATGCACAATATCTTTATGTACATTTTCTTCCAGTTTTTCTTGATCTTGTCTCACACTATGTTTAATCTGTCTGAAACCTGAAATAAACAAGCTAGACAAAGTTGTAGTTCAATCTCTTTTCCATTTCTTATTTATTTTTTTGTCTCTCACCATAATCAAGTTTCTTGTTCTTACGGAAATCAATGCTCTTGAAGTTGTGTGCCTAGATCCTGATAATAAACATTTTTTTTTCATTCAGTTACTCTTTCCAAACTTTCCACATTCCTTTTGCAGTTTTTTCCACGCAACACGTGACAACAATTAGTTTTACAAAGTGATCATTTTATTCACATATAATCTGTAATTAATCTTCTGTGCATTGGTTTACATTTCAATTGGGAAGAATTATCTAGCAACAAATTAACGTATATAACGCCTTGATCTCTGCACATCAGCAGTGGTAAAACTTTACAAGAAGTAACAATAATTTCTTTAGATACGCAAACAATGTCTAGTACGTTACATTCCCTTGTAGTCTTTTTTATAATAATTGTTGTTACTGAACATAGATTGTAAATAATTTCTTTACAAATATTGTTGAATCAATATTATTCCAGTCTGTTGCTGGTAAATTTTACTCCCCACCCACTATTATTATTCCTGCCTATCTTTCTGAATGCCTCTAGGTCATCAGCACTTGACTTTGGTGGTCTAAACACTCTAACAATAAAGACCTCCCTGGAACATATAAAAATTGTTGCTGTTACAGTCTAGAGCATTGGTATTATCGTTGAAAATGTGATAATCACGGGTTTCAGAACAATCTTTTATCCGTATAACAACACCTCCATCTGTTTTTACTACCATGTATGTTACAGTAAAAACATTTATACGCTGTCAGAACTGATTTCCAGTCATTGTTTTTTAAACATATTTCACAAACAATGATCTTCTAGGAATATAGCAAACCTTCCAAAAAAAAAAAAACTTTATTGTTACTCCTCATAGTATTAACAGCCATCAGAGAGGCATTGGATGTTACTATCTGTGAACCTTGGCAAAAATCCTGCCTTGTGTTTGTCATATATTGCAAAATTTCTACTGAAAAACTTCTCTTCCCTGATCGTGACAAGTGTACGCATCCTGTCTAAACACGTGTGTTCAACGTCAGGCTCAGACGCTCTACATTTTTCCATTTTTTTTTTTAAAAACAGGAAATTTTTTATGTTGGTATATTTACTCAAAAATCTTTTTTATTGACAGTGACCCGACTCCTTTCTATATGATTTGTAAAAAATAAATCGTAACACCTGTACAAGCTATGCTGTTGAAGAGAGCTGTAAGTTCCCTACAAACAGTCAGAGTCCTTGTGCATGAGCTCATTTGTGCCAACATGAATAAAAACAGAGCCATGCTTCCTAACATTAAGGCATTTTAAGACCTTTCACACATCCCCTATTTTTGATCCTGGCAAGCATAACACTATTCAGGGTTCATTATCTTCCCTGCAAATGTAACTATCAGTTCCTCTAGTAAATGAATCAACAATTACAAGAATATATTTTCTGACCAGATCTGAAGAATCTTCAAATTCTTGTTCAGTAATATCTGGTCTGTCAGTGGTTACAAAGGAATGATCTTCATCCCCATTAGTAGTATTAATCCCACTGTTCTCGCTGCTTATCATATCTGCAAGCATGCAGTTTTCATCCAGCTGGCTTTGTACATTCACACCTTGGGCCATGTTCATAGGTTCATAGGTGTGTACTAGGCTAATGGCCCTGGAGCCTTTACAAGCCTAGCCCATAGGATTACCCTGGCATCATGCTACCCAACCTTAGTTCCTACTGCCTCTGTCGAGTAAAGCCACTGGAGTGATCCCTGGGGTGAATTTAGTAAAGTCAAGCAGAGATCACCTCTAGGTAGGTTATATGAGACAGAGAATAGTTGGAGTTTTCTGAGTCTGTCCATGTAGGACAAGTGTTTAAGCCCAAGGATCCTCTTTGTGAGGTACTTTTGCAGCCTCTCCAGTTGTTGCAGGTGTCTAGTGAGGTACATGCGAAATGGGGCATTGTACTCGATGATTGGCCTAATGAGGGACGAGTAGAGGGAGAAAATGACCTCTTTATTCTTGGATGTAAAACCCTTAGTAATGAGATATGTCACATAGAAGGATGTTTTGACCACACTGGCAATGTGGTGGTCAAAAGAGACGTTGCTGTCAACCTGTGTGCCCAGATCACTTATCATGCCTTCTGTGTTCAGTGGACTACCATCAATGTAGTAATTCAAGAGAACTGGGTTTTTCCCAAGGGGGATGACAACACATTTTTTTGGCATTGAGCTTAAGGCCATGGTTCTAACACCAGTCGTTGGTCTCATTAAGGCCTTTTTGTAGGATGTCAACATCACTTGGGGAGTTAATAATAGCTCCCAACTTGCAATCATCTGCGAACTTTGTCAGCCAGAGTCCTTTAATGTTGGCTTGGACTTCAGAGAAGTAAATACCAAACAGGAGCGGACCTAGGACCGAACCCTGTGGGACTCCACTTGTGACTGGTTGACAGTCTGACTTGGAGTCAGCTACTTTCAAACTGTGGGTTCTATCTGTGAGCCAGTTTGCAACCCACCTAGTGATATAGGGGTTGATGCCTAGCTTAGTGAGTTTTTCTATGATTTCTGAGTGGGGAATGGTATCAAAGTCCTTGGCCATATCAAGGTAGGCTGTATGAACCACCTTGACTTCATCCACAGCTCTGGTGACTGACTCAAAGAAGTCGAACAAGTTGAGTAGGCATGATCTATCCTTCACAAAACCAAGCTGTGTAGGATCAAGAGTTTGGGGATTCCCTATATCCTTGTTTATTAGGTCCATGATGATGCGTTCCATAGCTTTGCATATCAGACACATCAGGCTAATGGGGGCAATAATTCCCAGGGTCTGTAGTCGCTCCTCCTTTGTGGAGAGGGATGACGTTAGCAATGCATCATTCGGTAGGGACAAAGCCTGAGGTGAGGCTGTGATTGAACAGAGCACACAGCTGAGGTACCAGTTCACTCTGTAGTTCATGTAGAACACAGCCAGGGATATTGTCAGGTCCCATAGAAGCTATATTCTTGGCCTTGGACAGTGCTGTTTTAACTTGTGCTGCAGTAATACTGGGTGCCTGGCAATCTACTGGTATTGTGATTGGTCCTTTGGGGGAGTGAGAGGGGTAAAGATAGCACTGCATCTGTTGACCAGTATATTGGCAATATCTGCTGGCTCGTATAGGAGGTACCATTTTGCAGTAGCTCAGAGCAAATCTGGGTATTGCCATGGAGATTCTTTACATAACTGTAGAAGGCCTTGTGGTTGTCTTTACTATCTGCTGCAATTCTGTTTTCATAGCTAGCTTTAGAGGATTTGATGAAGGATCTCAACCTTTTGTTGAGGCTGATAAGGGAGTTTTTCCAGTCTTGGGACTTCGCCTTTTTCCACATCAGTTTCCTCTTTCTGTTGTAGAGTTTGTTTATGGCAGGGGACCACCAGATTGGCTTCCTTTTTTTTTTTTTGAGGAGAGTGTCTTGGTTCTACTGGGTATGGCGAGACCCATGCATTTGTGCACATGTTCGTACAGTGCATTGGTGTATGATTCAACGGTCATGCAACTATTCTCCATTTGCATGGGTGCAGTGAAGTTAGCCATCTCTGTTTTTAGGAGCCCAAAGTTAGCTCTGGAGAAGTTTTGCATGGTAGTTACCTTTGTGGGGGTGGGGGGTGGCGGGATGTGGATTTCCAAGGTGATTAGTTTCTGGTCGGATCTAACCAGGGAGGAGTTGATTATTGCTGTAGAACAATGGTCGCCCATGTTAGTAATGACCAAGTCAAGGATGTTGCTACCTGTAGTGGAGTAAGAACAAGCTGGTCCAGAGCACTGGAATTAATGAATTCCAGAAAGCAATGGGCAGGTGTATTGGTACATGAGTAATTTTGTTGTCAATTTATGTCTTTCTCCTCTTTTTACATACAATAATGTTCTTCAGTCCTTCTACGTTCACTTTTGATTTATTTCTTCACCTACTCCTTGCCTCTTTTTTCTGCATTATCTTTTGGAAAAATGATGCCTGTTTTTGTATACTGAAGATTTTCTTGTAGAAAATGTTATCATTCCATTTAATCTGTGTGTTACATAACAAAGCAATGCCATCTTTAGTATGTATTCTCTTTGCTTTATAGACATTAGTTTTGTTTTCTTCCTTGTTATTTGTTGTAAAATTCATCCATTTTTTTCTTATATATGCTCTGCATCCTCAAATTGCTGAATACTTGTATCCAAAATTCCAAAGTTGTCAGTGGTATTATCTTGTTCAATAGGGATTGAGTGATCTTTACTGACAATAGATACTACCTTTCCTAAATGTGTTCTATTTCCTCTTTGCCTAACATTATTCATCTCATCAGTCCACTCATTAATATATGTAACAACAGTTCTCCAAGCTGTGCAAATTATGCAAATACAATTGTCACTATTAAGTCTACATTTACTACTTATAATGGTAAGCAAATCATCCAATTTCTGACATTAACAATGCAAATCACCAGTGTTAGCAGCTGCTACATGTAAATATACATATCATTTACTACACTGTACAAGGTACTTGTACTTTAACAGATCGTTAATGGCCTACTCATTTTAGGATTCCATTTTCAACTGCAAATGTATAAAGAATTTGGAAAGAAAAGGATAATTAAAAGCAGTTACCACAGAATTTAAAGAGATTTTAAATCAACTTCTTTGAGAAAAATCACACAGACAATATACAACTAAATATGAAATAAAGTAGAATAAAGTTATTGCTCTGACTGTACCAATTAATGTCATACAAAAGATGGAATTCCTTTACATTGTGCACAAATGTATGCAGTAGCTTTTGTTCACTATCCCTTGCAGTTGCACCTCTTTTTACTAGTAAAGCTCATCAGTACATTACAAACCAACAGAGGGTTTTTTCAGATAAGCTCTGGATTCTGGTTGTCCTCTCTGCAGTCTGTGTGAATTTGTAGCTGAGTAGGCCCCTTGGGATGATTACAGTTTGCTTGTTTAAAACCTATCCCTTTCTAACTACAAAGAGTAAAAATTAGAGTAAAATAAAATATAAATCAAAATAAATCTTTTTGTCTATAACCTATCCCTTTCTACTTACAAACAGTGAAAAAAATAAAATATTAATCAAAATAAATCTTCACTTACCAGGCAATGGCACGATCAGCCGCAAACTAGCAAAGGATTGTTTAGATAAGCTCTCCTAATATGATTAAATTGAGGAACAGCTCCTGTTCTAAATCTGTTTAGTTAGAAAGACATTTAGGCCATTTTTGAAAGAATAGGAGATTAGAGTTTAGCCTGATATTTAAAGGAATATTGTTCCATGCTTTAGCTACTAAGTAGTAATAAAGACTTTGCCCAATGATTTTATGGAATTTGCTATTGCACGTCATGACTTAATTAATGTCCTTAATGATGTTATTGAAATTGATGCTTGACCACACTAATGAGTAATTCAGAAAGTCTGGACTTGAAGGTAAACTGAAATGGCAGAACCGGTGAGTTTCAGACCAATAATTCACATTATAGCATCTTACTCAGAGTCTGCATTTGGTTAAGCATTTTTACAAACGTATCCCCTCATTCTCATTTGATTGTCTGTGTGATTTTAGCATATTTTTGCAAACACAGAAACTCAGATTGTGGCAAAACAATGGAGAAAGTGATTTTGTAATAGCATTGCAAAAGTTAGCAAACCAAACAAAGAATAAGAATAAATATGTGAAATATACTTAATGACTTGCTAACATAATGGGCTAGTTTATGAAGACTCACAGTTTTGAATGAGCTGACTTTTTCATGAAACTCTAAACAAGACTGCAAGAAAAACATGAACATATCCACAATATTATAAAAAGAAACTGGTGATGCTTATAAATTTGTTACACATTAACAAACACCTACTACAGTTGGTTATTAAATTAAATAAATGCAGAAAGAAATAAAAACACAGATGTTTGCCATACTGATCACAACTGCAGTAGCTTTAACTATAGTGGTTATATCCAGCCAGAGATATAAAGGCCGTCCAGCTTACAAAGCTTCAGGACACCTTCTATACATCCAAACTGTCAAGCAGATCAAGTTGACTAAAATACATGTTTGGGTGCAAAGCCCTTCACATCTTTGTGGCCACCAAAAGTATGCTTCTCTGAGGCTTTAGAGGGTCTATGGTCAGCCTGTGCTTTCCTTTGCCCCACCTATCACAATGAACATCAAGATGGTTTTCTTCCACTCTCTACTTTAACCCCACAATGGTAAAACCCCAACCCCAGTAATCTAACTTTTGCTGACAAAATGCTAGAAGCACAATAAATAAACCTGATGAACTACATACCTGGATTAACGCACATAAGCCTGATATTCTAGCTGTAACTAAAACTTGGCTTAAACCTAGTAGAAACAACTCTGAAGTTGCACATCCTGGCTATAATATCATCTGTAATAGTGGTGGTATTGCTTTAATACTTCCCGACAATTACCACATTCCCCCTTAGAACAAACCAATACCAAAATTTTATTTAGCAGAGCTTCTTTTTATTTTCCTAAAAATAATTATAAACAAATATGTATTACTATTCTTTACAGCCTTCCTGGCGACAATGCAGCTATACTGGAAGATATCCTACATTAGATGTCCATAACAATTCCACAAGAAAAAAAAGCATATTGCTAGGTGATGTGAATATCATTTGTTTGGGCATAAACTCTTAAACTACCCCATGTCTAGCATGAACTCCTATAATTTCACACAACTAATTAATAGTTGCACACATCATAGCAAGACATCAACTTCCCTAGTAAACTGTATCCTAGTATCAGACCCTATAAAATACATCACCACAGGTACGATGTCAGATTCTATAAGTGACCATTTCCCAATCTGTACAGCCAGACATCTCACACATTCACGTAAACAGCATGTCAATAAAACAACACAATCTTTCCAAGTTTAACCCAGAAATGTTTATTACTATGCTATGAACTATTAAAAGGAACTTCCTAAAAATCCTCCCCTTAGGTGATGCTGTAAGTGATTCAGTATAACTTTCCTGAATATCCTAAATACTCTCACACCTCCTAGAAGGAAGAAACTTAAAACAAATAATGCAATCTGACTGTATAAAAAGAGTAGAACGGTAATGCAGGATATAAAAGAGGTATGGAAAGAATAGCAAAAATATAAAACACAGCACCATCTTGAAAACTTCAGAATGCTTCACAATCATACTAAAATGCAAAGAAATAAAGACAAAAACTATACTATAATAACTTTCAGAATAATAGTAAACACAACCCTAAAAGTTTCTGGACAATCATTAAAGAGATATTGCATCTTGGCCAGCATTTCAACCCTAACTCCTCTTCCCATAAGTCATCATTCAAAATTGCAGTACAGTCCTACTCTTATTTTATAGATAGTGTAGCATCTCAAACCAAGGATTCTAGATCATCTAATCCCAACCCAGCCCAATAGCCACAGACATCCACTTTCACATTCAAACATGTGCCCATATCTTATAAATTACTCTCAAACAAACTTAAACCATGCTCTAATGCATCTGATGTCCTTCCAGGTGAGTGCCTTAAAATAGCAGTACATAGCATCACCTATCCCTGTCAATCCTTATAAATAAATCAGTCCAGAAATCCCACGTTCACTCTTTCTGGAAAAAAGCAAACATTATCCCTCTGAAGAATGGAGGAAATTTAACAGACATTACTAACTTTAGACCTGCAGCAGTCCTATCCTCCATCTCAAAAATAGTTAAAAATGTATTAAAAAACAAGTGCTAAACTATCTCCTGCAGGAAGAATTCCTATCCACCGCACAACATGGCTTCCATCCTTCCCATAGTACTAGCATTGCACTTGTATCCCATATAGATATAGTCAGTAAAGCTAAGGACAATGGCAAACAATTCTCCTCCTTATTTCTATATGTTTTTAAAGCCTTTGAGACAGTTTGTCACAAGCAACTTCTACTTCAAATATCGTCACTAGGTCTCTCTATGAGCCCACCTTTCTATGAGCAAATAGCGACCTATTTAATACTATCAATCAGTAAAATAGCACTCCACCCTGTCTCCATACCTCCTAGTCATCACCCCTTCTCTTTAATAAACCCTCCCAAACCCACACAATAGGCCTTCCTAATACAATACACAAATGACTTCACAATCATTTGCACTTCAGACATCACACACCTCCAAAAAGTATTCAGGAATCTTTGTCACCCACAGAAACATGGCTTTGTAACTAACAACTCATGTTCAACCCTAAAAAAATAAAAAATGTCTTTTTCCCCCTAAATCCCTTTCTCATGAAACAAAAATTATTGTCCTCTCTGTCTTGATAATACAACCACTGAAGTCACTTCTTGTAGCAAATTAGTAGGGATGAAAGTGGATGATAATCTTACATTTTACCTGCATATACAAAATTGCATAAGAAAAACTTATCAAAATCTAGGCATACTTTACAGAGCCAAAAACTTTCTCACCAGAACAATTAAAGCTACCCTTACTAGTACTTATCTCTTCCCCACACTTCATTATGGCATTCATACTTACTAACCTTCAGACATCACAAAAATGAAAACTTGAACAATGATATGACAAAGTTGCTAAGTTTGTAGCAAATACCCCTTTCAGAATACACCACTGTATAGCACTAAAACGCCTAAATTAGTTATAACTCCACCATCCAATAATATATACACAGTTTCTTACCACTTATAATTTTTTTCAGCATCCATCTGCTTGTCCAGCCATAACTAATATTCTACACCACTATGTTCCCAGCTTGTCATTACTTGCCAATAACCACAAACTCATATATGTCCACAAACCTATCACATATTCTGGACATTTTCTATATTCATAGCATGTTGGTAAAGCCTTGATCTCCATACATGTATACATCTGGTCAATACCTTCCCTCCCATTCTTTAAACCATTCAGAAATACTGTCTAGCCAAAATCTGGTTCTGTTTTTGCTTGAGTAGGATAAACTATATGTGCATAAGTGAACTTATACCTCCTTACTCTTCCTTTTTCACTCCCCTAGTTCTATCAATTTTTCTCCTTCGGATTTCTCTCTAAATATACCATGAGTCTGCTATACCCTCACCTCATATTGCAATTCCTGATTGTATTATGCTAACTTACCTTTAATTTCTCTATATATTGGTCACATTAGATGTGAAAAGTTTATTTACAGTAATATCCAATAAACAAGGCATAGAGAAAATACATGGTTACATGTTGACACACTTAAATAAAGATGATAAATTTATAGACCTACTAACCCTTTTCTTGGAAACAATTTTGTACAACAATATCTTCCTATTTGAAGATGTACTGTACATTCAAAATGATGGCGTAGCAATGGGCACTTCTTGTGCCAACAGCTACGCCAACATTGTCATGGCTAGTTGGTAAGAAGAGAAATTGTTCCCCCTAGAGAGTTACAAAGTGAATATAGGTTTCTACAGATGCTTTGTGGATGATTTGTTTTTAATTTGGAAGGGTGATGAAACAATTCTACATGAATTTGTTACACAAATAAATAGCTTAACTGAGTATCTAAGCTTTACGATGGTCCACTCAAGACAGAGTATATCTTTTTTAGATATACATATTAAGAGACTGGACAATGGCCTTTTAAACATGGGGGTACACAAGAAGGCATGTTATAGGAATACACTTCTACACAGAAGAAGCATGCACCCCCAATATGTTTTCAAAAATGTTGCTAAGGGCCAAGCCATGAGGGCCTCCAGATTAAACCCAACACAGGAGGGGTATGATCAGGAGCTCTTAGACTTGAAAATGAGACTTGCAGATAGATATTATAACTCTAGAGAGGTGAACAAAGCTATTGAAGAGACCAACTTAGTAAGAACAACCAAATCTAGTCCTTATTTTTCTGGCAGAAGTACCCCAGTGAATGAAGCGGTAATAGAGAGGAGAGATAGTCAAATTAAAGTACCCATGTTCTACACTTCAGATACCAATGATTTGAAAAACAAAGTGAAGAAACATTGGGATACTTTATTACTGGATGAAAGTATTAGAGAAATAGTAGGGGACGT
The DNA here is from genome assembly GCF_019279795.1 of Protopterus annectens. Taxonomy (NCBI): domain Eukaryota; kingdom Metazoa; phylum Chordata; order Ceratodontiformes; family Protopteridae; genus Protopterus; species Protopterus annectens. The sequence continues at coordinate 550,550,160 of NC_056743.1, read as the reverse complement.
ACCAAAATTTCTTTTTAAGAACAGAAGGAATTTAAAACAGATTTTGTGTCACCCAAACATTTTTGGGAGAGGTGTTAGTGACAATAGCATCAATGGTACGAGACCATGTCGTAGATGTAATCAGTGTGACCATATCGACACTAGTAATACCTTTGTCCACCCGGTTTCTAATCATGTATTTGCACTCTATGTGACAGCTGATTGCCAAACGGAACATGTAGTCTATCTAGCTAGATGTGTGTCCTGTAGTGCATTCTATATAGGAAAAACAAATAGAAAATTCAGAGAAAGAATTAGGGAACATATTTACCACACACGTATTCGGTCCGAACATAATGCACTAGCGAGACACACACTTGTAGCAGGACCTACACATCTTTTTAAATTTTCGGTATTACAGGTCATTAATCTAAACATTCGGGTGGAGATGTTAAGAATTATACAGAAGGATGTGAACTGTGATGGATCATTAGGTGTAGAGCAGACAAAAATCCTGGGCTCAATGATAAGGTGCCCCTAAAACCAATATTACGTGGTAGGATATTTAAAGTGACCAGCTGAGAAACTACATTGTTAGAATTGTGTAGTTATACTTCAGCATATGGTCTTATTTCCGTATGGTATATGTCTTCCTATATGAGCTGATTGTACTTCTGGTTATTAATTCTTTATGCATTATATTATGTAAAATATTTTAAAAGCATATGCAGTTGTATTTTATTTTGTTTTATAATGTTTGTCTTCACTGATTTGTTGAAGTTTTATACATTCATTTATTTATATGTTTTAAATAGATATTTAATAGTTTATTTTTTGCAAGATAACATTTTGAGTAAGTTTTAAGACAGATATATATTTATAAGCACTAAGGAAATTATGTCATTTCTTTAATTAATTATGATTAATTAGTTTTGAGAGTATTTAAACATGTGTATTTGCTTGTAATTTCATGGTCTGATGAAGCCATAATGGTGAAAGCGCTTACCGACTGGATCTAATAAAACTTATTGAATCAACTTATGTTATATGCAGCAGTGTTTTTTGGTGTACATTGCATTTTATAACATCGGAAAAAGAGAACTGTGGCCATGCTTTGCTCCTGTGGATGTACTTTGAATTATCTTTTGTTTTATTTATTGTTTACATTACGGGAACATTCACTCCGTGGGGGTGCCTTTTTGTATCATGCTGATATGTTAAAGTTTGTTTTTACAAATTGTGAGGGTATGAGGAATGTTTTATCTGCAATTTCTTCTTTTGAGAAAAAAAAATTCTGCTTTATTAAATGACTTTGTTTCTTTTACTGCACAGGTCACTTGTTTCTTTTATTACACAGGTCATTATTCATTGTTGGCAGTGAGTGTATGACTCTGTTGATACATTTCAAGGGTTATGGCTGCTGGCACTGTTTTAGTGGGATTTGCATGGCTGCATTCTCATACCTTATGGATGATGTTAAAAGTCATATTTTAAATTCTCCCTTGGATACATATTTAGTGTTTGACCACTCTGCTGCCAAGTTGATCAAAAAGTGTGATGAAAGGGGCAAGCTGATCCATGGAATCTCTAAGATTTGTAACCACTCCTTTTCTAAATTGTAAATTTCTTTTCTGTTTTTCAGTTTTGGGAGAATACAGAATACAGAATAAAACAGTCTCAACAGAATTCACATGAACAGATACTTAAGAAATGGCAAGGGAGTTCAAAAAATTAAGTCCCTAACCTCCCCAAACTAAAGACCATCGAAAATGTCAGAATGACTATTCAAGATACCTTATGATCTACTACCACTCTGGCACCATTTTCTTTCTTCTAGAAAGTCTTAATCTCCATGTTTTTCTTTGGCAAGAGATTTCTCCAAACAAATGTGTTCTAAATATCATTCATCAAGGTTACAGTTGGCACTGGGAGGAATTTTCTCTTGTCCAGGGTTTCATTCCGCATCCTGCATATCAACCTCTTTTGTTTCCTCTGTACTTACGTATTATCGCAACCAGAATTTCGCGGCAATACCAGTTGCTTGCTGATCAGGAAATATGGTTGTGAAAGTGGTTGAAATGGAAAACTGTGTGTTTTCTTTACCAAAACAGATTGTTTTCCGGATTGCTATCAAAACAAAGTACAAGACATATTGTTGTTGTTTCTTCATGCTCTTTACTGGCAGCATGTCGCTTCTTGCAAGGCTGCCCAGTGAACATTCCATTTTTGTGTCAAATAATGGTCATGCATTGATATGGTTATCACAGATGTGTCACTTCTGTACTGTGAATCCTACAAGACAGTATATTTCAATTGCTGAAAATTCCCAAACCACATACAAAAACAAAAGCAGGCAATAAGCAATGAACATCGTTACGACAGTAAGGAAATCAAAAATGAATTCAGTAGTATTTTTGGCCCAACATGCCACCATCGCAAAACCAAACAAAATCAGTACTGCTAACTTCTTCCTTGGAAAAGGAATCCTCAACCTTCTGTCAACATAACCCACCCTCACTTTCCTAAAGCATTACTTATGGCAATTTCACACTGCAATGTTTGTTTTCATGTATGTCTACACATTTTAAAAAAAAAGTATTATTTTTCCAAACGTTATTTCCTGTGTCTGTGTTTTCCTTTTGTGAAGGATTCCTTCCTCAAGCTCCAAACACTGCATTCATCAGCAAGGTAGCATGCATGACAGTTAATGTGTGCGTCTGTAATACATACAAAACACAAAGAGTATTTCTGGCATTTTTTCTGCTCCTGCAGGTAATCCATAGTTTTTCAAATGCAAAACAGACTTTGATTCGCACCTTACAGTGTTTCATGCAGTCGTTCCTATTCAAGTATGGGAATTGGTTGCGATAATACGTAAGCACCATTTCCTCTTATTTTTTATCGCTTGTCATCCCAAGGAGTGATAATACCACTTCCTCTTTGCCTTGTGGGGAACAGCTTTTTATTCATGGATGTTCCTAGTACCAAAAAAAAAAATACTTGGAGACCAATTTTGGATCCTTCTTTCCTAAATCTGTTTGTGATAGTGCTCTAATTCAAAATAATGCTACTTTATAATCTGTTGCCTGTTTTTCCTCTGTCAAGTTTCCTTGATACATTAGTTTTAAAAGATACTTATCACATCCTTATACATCCAGACTTCCGATGTTTCTTAAGGTTTTCTGTATCTGGATCACATTAGCAGTGCTCTGCTCTACCCTTTGGACTATCCACTGCACCAAGAGTGTTCAAATAGTGTCTATCTCCAATTATAGCTCACTGCAGGCTACAGTGTACCCATTTTTTCCATATTTAGAGTAATTCCTTATCTTTGCGGACTCTTTTTCAAAGAAGCCAGGAATCTCTCTCTTAGGTGAGAGATCTCTTATAAAACCTGGGATTCCAAAAGAACATTCAAAAGTCTTCCTCATACATGAATGTATTACTGGGATGTCAACTTGACTCCTGAGTTCAAAGAGCTTTTCTTCCACAGGGAAAAAATGCTCTTTATTTAGATCTGTGTCTAAGGTTTTCCACTCAAACTTAGTCACTGTGAGGAAATACCTCAGAATTGTGGGTCTCGTGGCATCTATGATTCTCATGACACCCCTGCCAAGACTCCATATGAGAAACATACAGTGGTAACTGAAAATTCTCTCTGATCCTGGCATCAACATCCTTTATCTTTTTAAATCCCAGCACTGGGGTTTGTCAAAAAGGAAATATTTTGGTGGAGACAACAGATATTCTTAAATGTAGATCTCCCATTCTACCTTACTGCTCCAAAGCAATTGGTCACCACAGTCACTTCAGACTTTGTGGAGCAGCTTCAGGAGGGATAAAAGTGCAAAGGGTGTGGGATCCAAAGGAAAGACACATGTACATAAATATCTAGCAGATGCTTGCCCTGATCAAGGCATTCAACCCTCTGAAACATCTTCGGCCCAAGGAACCTCTTTAAGTGGTTTTAAAGAATACCACAGTCAGGTGGTACATCGACAAGCAAGGTGGAATAAGGTTGTACCCTATGGCAGAGTAACTATGTTAGCTTGAGATGTACTTTCACAGCACAATCTCACTCTATATGCATATTGCATTCTGTCTGAGCAAAAATGCGTGGCAGACAAGCTGAGGAGGAGGAGGGCAGACTCTCACAGATGGAAACTAGATCAAGGGGTGTAGCTCACCTCATCAAGATGTAATAGACGAATCGATGAGTCTTTGTGGGTTCTGTTCAAGGAGCTTTATTATGTACAAACACATCAGGATTGAGACTTAATAACTTTAACTTAGATAAACTTATATACAAGCTAGCTATTACATTCATGCATGCTCACTCTCTGGCTGCACTCTCAAAATGGCACTGAAGCTAGCACGTGCTTGCTATTTATATGCACGTTCAGTCCCTTGAAACACTTCTTAAAAGTACAGCACACACACTCTGTTCTACATCCTCCATCTTTGAGATATAGGTCATGCAATATTGACATCATCAGTTGACATGCAATCAGTACAAATAATTATTTGTCATGCAATTATACAGAACTAGATATACATATACAACTATGTCCAGATCACTGTGTATTTCACCCTAGGTGTGGAAATATGAGCAAATCATGTGACATAAAATTTAGAAATCTATTTATCAAATGGGACTGTCTCTACAGAATGTTCAACCTTAGGTACAGCAGGAGCATCATCAGGAATAGAAGTAGAAGTTAAGGCACGGTCTGCAACATGAACACTGTCTGTGATCTAGAGTCTGTATCACAGGAGCAATGCTGCGATATCGATTGTGGTACAGGAAGAAGATGTCTATTTTTTCTCCTGTACTTCACACCCTCAGATTCTACAAAGTACGATCTCGGCTCAGTACATATACCTGTTACTTGACCAATCTGGTCAAAACCTCTTGCTGTTTGTATCCTCACTGTCTCTTCTTCTTTCATGGATGAAAAAATCTGCTCGATTTACCATAACTGGCCTTCTGGAAGGAATGCTTTCTGAATAATTGGGCTCTAATCATTCTGGTGTTCTTAGCTTTAGGCCTTAATAAACTGGAACTAATAGGCAGTGTTGTACTGGCTTGCCTGGATACAAGTCTCTCAACAGGCGAGCTAAGTATATTGTCACAGGGTATGTTTCTGAGATTAAGTAAATTCAAAAAGATATTGGTACTATCACGCTTTGACCTTTCAAGTAATTGCTTTTTCACTCGGTATTGCACATACAGCTAGTCCATTTGACTCTGGATAATTCTGGACTACTAATAACATGTACAAAGTCCCATTCTCTTGAAAATTTCTGAAACAACGGACTAATAAATTGTGTACCTTTCTCAGAAATAACTTTGTGTGGACTACCATGGACTGAGAAATGATGTTTCAACTTAGTAATAACAGCAGTGGATATTAGATTAGATTAGGTAGTCTCAAACCAGTTCGGATAAGAGTCTACCAACACTAAGTAATTCTGATTGTTCCACTCAAATATATCAGTGGCTACTGTTGATCAAGGTAGTAAAGGAACTTGACTTAGCTGAAGTGGTTCTGTTTGCAAATGTGAGTTAGTACTATTGCATACTCAACAAGAAGAAAGTACTTTATCAAAGTCTTTTACTAGAGAAGGCCAAAATACTAGTTCTCCTGCCCTTCTTTTGGTAGATTCGGAACCCGGGTGACCATAATGCAAAATCCGGATGTATTCATGTGGTAAGGAAGCAGGAACAACAATTTTAGGACCTTTGAAAATAATGCCATCTTCCATCAACATCTCACCTCTGTCAGGAAAATAAGTTTGCACTTCAGCTGGTACACTAGATTGCTTTGACAGCCATCCATCATTAACATTGTGGTTGAGATTTTGCAAAATTGGATCAGTCTTTGCATGATCTCTCAGCTCATCAAGTCTTGTGATAGAAAAATTACGCACTTTCACAGGGTCAAAGTCAAAATTCTCTGCATCAAGCTATTCCGTTGCATTTCTGGGCAATCTGGATAAGATATTAGTCAGAGAAAGAAGATTGCCTTTTGTGTAGACTATTTTGAAGTTGTACTTTTGCAATTTGAGCACCATTTTTTGTAATCTCGCTGGAGCTAAATGCATAGGCTTTTTTTAGAATAATAACTAGAGGTTGGTGATCAGTTTCAATCTGAATAGCTTGACCATGGATATAATCCTGAAACTTTGAACATGCGAATACTATTGCCAAAAGTTCTTTCTCAATTTGAACATATTGCATTTCAGTTTGGGTAAGGGTTCTAGATGTATGGGATATAATATCTGCACCAAGAGGAACTTTTGAAGCATCACAAGTAAGAGTGAATGGTTTATTGCCATCATAGTATCTTAATGTGAGTGGGGTGGTAATTTTCTGCTTAATGTCTTTAAATTCTTTCTGGTGCTGTTCCAATCAAGACCATGTAACATATTTAAGTATCAGCTCTCTTAAAGGTGCTGTCAACTCACTGAAGTCTGGTATAAACTTGCCTAAATAGTTGATCATGCCAAGAAAATGTTGTAGAGTTTGAACATTATCTGGTGCTGGCATCTAAAGAGTAGCTGATTGCTTGGATGGATCTGGTCTCAAGCCACTGCTGGTAAATAAATGACCTACATATTTAATTTCTGATAGTCTGAATTTGTACTTTAGAGGACTTACCTTTAAGTTCACTTCACGTGCTTTGTCTAGATCTCTCTTAAGGTTTCTGTCATGCTCTGCTTCACCGTTGCTTCCAACTAATAAGTTATCTACTATTATAACAAAGGGATACCCTGAAAACATTTGCTCAATTGTATGTTGGAAGACTTCACTTGCAGAATTTATTCCAAATGGCATCCTTAGGAATCTATGCATGCCAAATGGGGTACTGAAATTAGTCAGTAATGAGGATTTGCAATCAAGCATCACTTGCCAGAATGAACCTTTTGCATGCAAGACAGAAAAAAAAGTTGTGGCATTTGGTATTAGGGTTGCAACTTCCTCGACTGTATGCAATAGATGATGTGGTCTCTTTAATACTTTGTTTAAATCTCACGGCTCAATACATATTCTGATTTTGTCTGAGCCTTTTTTGTGGGCTGCTACCATGGATGACACCCATTCAGTTGGTTCTGTAACTGGACAAATTACACCTTGCTACACCATTTTATCCATCTGAGCTTTGATTTTATCCTGCATAGTTATTGGAACTTTTCTTGCTGGTCTGACCCTTGGACTGACCTCTGGGTCCAACTTCATAGAATACACAACTGGAAGCATGCACAACTTGTCATCAAAAACATCAGCCTACTTTGAGAAAATAGCTTCACAAAAATTGGAACTAGGATATGTGTCTATATGATGAACGTCTTTGGTAAAAGAAAGCAGATTCATTCTCAAACTGTCTCTGAGACCCAATAATGACAGCACAGGTCTTTGAACTATATAGAATACCAAGCTGTAACACTCCCTAGCCACATAACATGAACGAACTACTGACCCTTCAGTTTGAATTGCTTCACCTGCATAAGCAACATGTTTTGCACTACTAGCCACATTGAGTTGTTCATTATTTCTCAGCTTAGCAAGTGTATTTGCTGACATAATATTACACTTTGAATGAGTGTCTACTTTGAGCTTGGTGGATTTACCATTGATCTGGACACTTTGTTATTTCCCAACAAATTCACTGCATCAACTTTTTACCAGTTATGGATACACCAAGTATGTAGAAAGCAGCGTTGCAGCTCTCTATATGATCAACTTGCTTTTTGAGTGACCCTTCTTTATAACTGTGTGAGGTTTACTTGATTTGCAAACCTGTTGAAAATGGTTCCATTACTCACACTTGTGGCATTGCTGACCAAATGCTAAGCATTTATTTCTTTTATACTCATAACTGGCACCACAATTGTGGCAGTTAACAATAAAGCTAGATTTGGGTTTTGCTGATTCACACTTGTACTGCACTGAGAATGCTCCTTTCATAGAACTTGCAGGAAAACTGTGTGGTTTCCCATGAAAAACAGCAGGGGCTGCAGGTGCCATGTGCTTAGGCCTGCTTTTACTTGCCACGTGTTGCATGCTGTCTATATTTCCTCTGCAGCCTGCTGAAACCATGCTGTTATCACTTGCAAGCATACTTGTGTGCCTTTCTGTAACTTCATGGATTTGACAAATCTCAATAGCTTTACTCAACAACTGTCACAAAGCAAAATCTTTCTCACAGCAGCACTATTAATACCACTCACAAACTTGTCCTTTATCAACTCATCTTTTAAGTCACCAAACTGACACATTTTAGCTTTATTTCTCAGGTCAGTAATATAAGCTGTAAAAGTTTCCACTGGCTTCTGATCTCTTGTGCAAAACAAATGCTTCTCTAATGTAATATCTGTCTAGAATTACATATTTCTCTGAATTTGCACTTCAAACACTCGGGGGTCTTCCCTTGATTCAGCCTGTACAACAATATGAAGATTTTTACCTTCTCCCTCATATACTGCTGGTGCATACACAAATGAATGGTCTCTTTCATTGTCCTCTGACTCAGCTAGGTTTAGGAAAAATGAATGCCCTGGTGCTTGCATCTTTGTCAGAATAAGCTGCTTGTGAAAAATACTGTACTCTTGTCAAATATTCTCCAATTATCTGCAATATTCTGATCAAACATAAGTGGTGAGGGCTTTCAAAATCTGTCTACCATTATTAACACATACTGGTGAAGGGTTTTGCAAATATGCACAAACACATATACATATGCCAGAAATTTATGCCAATATTCATAATGTTGCCCAATAGCACAACAAGCCCCTGAATAATGGAACCTTGGAAAATAAGTCTGTCGGGCAAGGCGATACTCTTATAATTACTGTACTGCAAGAAATCACCTGTTATCAGTGTAAGAAACATTTCAAAATGACTGCACTGTGCAAATGAGCTTGCCAGAAGAAGCTGAAAGTAAGAAACATTTAGAAGTAACTGCACTTTGCGAAAAAAACAGTATACGACACAATGAAACTTGCCCCAAATGCAGTACTTTGCTAAATAACTCTTTATAGTGCACTTTGTGAATACACACCCAGCACAAGAAACTTTTTGAAATGGCTATATTTTGACTATACTTCATGAGATAGTTACCCTTTGCACACAAACTCTTTTGAATACATGCACAGTAATAAGCACACACTGTAAGCACTTTTACACACTTTGAGATACTTTAAATAACTCTAGTTATACCCTGAATAAAATGTGACATAGTAGTTATTCCAAAACACAGTACTTTGTCAAAAAAGCATACAGTTGCCTTGCTTTCTTTATGCTTAATTTGCCCTTTTTGCCCTTATTATATTTGTTTTGCTTGTTTAATCCATTGTACATTTCTTGTGCTTGTTTTACTCTAAACATGACGTTTGGCTTTAAATATGCCTGTTTTGACATAAACATGCCCGTGTTGCTTTAAACATGCCCGTTTTGCAATTCTGAGGTAACTCCAAACCCCTTATGTGCTCCCGTGATAATCGCTTTAGCAAATATCTTAATCTTAAACATTTTGTTTAATTAATAAACCTTTTGTGCCTCTTGCTTGTTTAATAATGATGTTTGTACCCTTGTAATGCTCCATTTTATCATTTTTATAAAATAAACTCTTTGTGCAATTTATCATTACCTTTGGTGCTTTTCTTTTCCCTTTTTATGCTGATTTCTCTTAGTTTGCCTTCACTGTTAACTTTGCACCTCGTATCTCTGGAAAGCAGTTTCTGGAATCCCACTTCTGACAACATGTCACTCGCCTAGTCAGGATGCAATAAGACGAGTCTTTGTGGGTTTTGTTCAAGCAGCTTTATTATGTACAAACACATCAGGATTGAGGTTTAATAAGTTTAACTTACATAAACATATACAAACTAGTGATTACATTTATACATACTCTCTGGCTGTTCTCTCAAAATGCAACTGAAGCTAGCAGTTGCTTGCTATTTATATGCATGTGCTGTCCTTGAAATGCTTCTTAAAGATACAGCACGCACACTCTGTTCTACAGGGCATCTTCAAACATTTGATCAATTGTGGAGAGTTCCTCAAGTAGACCATTTTGCCTTCTATTTGAACAATCAACTGGCAAGATGTTCCAGAACTCTATGTAAAAAGGCCTGGAAGGACATATATCCTTTATTTCCTTTGGACAGGAATGTTCCTGCATACTTTTCCACTCTTTCCAGCAATATTCAGGGTACTTCTGAAGATATAGAAGGAATTCCCCAAGGTCATTGTGGTGACTCCCTTCTAGCCTACTAAACTGTTGTTTTTTCTTTAATTCAAAAATGGCCAAGGGCAATTACCACAGGCTTCCTCAATGACTGGATCTATTCAAATAAGAAAAGAGGTATTTGATACACTTTGACATCAATCATTCTCAACTTATTGCCTTGATTAAAGGGTCGTAATTCCATGTAGGCACTTATTTACTGATGGCATACAGCAGGTACTAAGGGAGGCAAGAAAGCCTGATACTAGTAGCTGTTGCAAACAAGATAGCCAGCACCCATTCTGGGCTAATTGTTCTTTGATTTTATAATATTTTGCTGAGTTATTATCCTAGGGCCTTTCTTATTCATCCATCAAGGATCATTTATGAGTCGTTTCAGCATTTCTGCCCATAGTTCCTCCTCTTTTAAGGCAGACTCATGTCAAAATGTTCTTGAAATGGGGTTTTACATAAAAGACCTCCAAGTAAACTAGTGGGCCTTCCTTTGGATCTTAATTTTGTACTAGAGAAGCTAACACATACTCCATTTGAGCCAGCTAATCTGTCTGATTTGAGGTTCTTAACATAGAAAACAGTTTTAGTTGTTGCTCTGACCTCCGCAAGAAGGGTATCAGAGTTTCAAGCTCTTATGGTGAGTCAACATTGCCATATTGTCCATAGGCACATGGTTTCTTTTTGACTTAATCCTTCATTTATGCCCATAGTGGCACCCAAGTCTACTTTTAGAGCAACTACCCATCTACACATTTTCTTTACTGAACCTAAAAATGAAGGAGATAGTCCACAGATAACTCAGGTCCTATGTTGACAGAACTAAATCTTTCAGAATAGAAGTGTTTTTGGAATGGGTTGGATTCTAGAAATATTCTAGAAGCTGCTACTTGGTCCACTCATGTAAGTTTATAAAGTTCTTTAAGCCTGATTCCTTCTCTAGTTCCAGATTTAGGTTTGATAGGACCATTATCCAGGGTAACTGGATTCTTCTCCTTCCTTTCCCAAATGTTGTTAACTATAGTAATCTGCCCATATAGCTAAGGATACTACATAGTGATCACTACGAAGAACATAGTACACTTGTGTAAGCTGAACTTACCACAACAGTAGATGTTAGAATGATCACTGCTGCAATAGCCACTTCTTCCCTCCACCCCCTTACTTTTTGGTTTGTTTTTTTATGACAGGGTGTATACATTTATTTTTTGTTGTTCCTATCATAGTCCTTTCAGCCTTCCTCTCTGTGATGGGAAGAAATCCCTGAAGGGATTTGTAACCAAACTTGTCTTTTAATCAACTCAGCTCAAGCTTCTTTACAGTTTAGGTTTCTGGTGGGTACCCTAAAGATTTGGACGCTGGCTGGCTGTTACATCCTTGGCAGGATATAACCCATTCACATAAGGCTACTGCAAGCAGTGATCATTCAAACATCTGCTGTCATGGTAAATACAACTTACACTATTGTACTTTCTTTAAAAAAAATAAATTTTTATTATGTTAATTTCAGAAATTATGGCAGCAAGGTAGGTTACACATTTGATGCACCTTCATTAACTGTAGCCATATTTCATTTGAATGGGGAATACTGTGGGATTTTTTTCACAACTCTTTTGATTAGGTGAAGTCCAGGCAACAGTTGTTCGAAATGGATGTAATATGTAATTTTTCTTGAGTGGTTCATATATGTTTGCTCACCTGTATTCTGCATGAATAAAAATGTAAAAGTTGATACAGTAAACAAATGAACACAGTTTGGAAAAAAAAAAGATTAAACTCCAAGAATGAATATGAGTTTGGGCATAAGTATGTGTTGTGAGATCACCAAGGCTATTTATATAGTATTTTGTTATGTCACAAAAATTTTTACTTACTTATTTACTTATTTATTTAATATTTTATAATTTGATAAAAGGTAACTGAGCTAGTCTTGTGACTCTTTTCAGTTATGACCTTTGACAAGAATGCAAGAAGTTAATAGCATATTGATAAAGAAACATGCATTGTCTGTAGGTATGTAACAACACAAGGTACAAAAGGTATTTTTTTTTTGTTGTTGTTGATCACATTAGTACCAGTACTTTAATGGCCTATTTTCAGGGAAGAACCAAGGTGTTATTTATAATAGTAGGGCAAATTTTGCTAGGGCATCCTGGGACTTTCTTTGTTCATTACCATGTTTATGGTCTGATGGTCCAATGAGTGTGAATGTGTATACATTCCATTCCTAGGAGAATGGTGATATGTGGAGGAGGGACAGCAAGAAGTTGAGACAAATGTTGGCTGTATAAAGGAATTTGAACATGACATGGAGAAGAGGTCAGAGGAGATTATTTTAGATTTAGAGGCTAGTTTTAAAAAGGATTTATGTTGTAGTTCAACCATCGATAAGTAAGTGAAAGAAGAAATTATGGTTAGAACCCTCCAGTTGGGAGGGTGGCAGGATGGCTTATTTTTAGTTTAATGGAAAAACATGATCTGGATAATGGAAATAATTTTTCACGGGGAGAAGTGATGGAAGGGATTCGAGAAACAGAAGTGGAAGAATTAAAGAAAAATACATTTACAGAAGCAGTAAAGAGAAAAGAGATTGAGGAAAAAATGAGAAAATAGGAAAACAGAGGATTCGATAAAACAGAAGTTCATAATATGCATACAAGGTAAACAAGACAAGCAATTAGACTGATATGAGGTATGAGACTTGATAATTGTTCTATTAGGAACAAAAGCTTGGGAGATAAGAGGATTTATATTAATAAAGAAAGAGACATATTGTGACATATTGTTTGAAACTGCTCCTGGTTTAGAGACTTTTCTAGGAAAACCAAGAACGTACTGAGGTCCAAGCCCTAGGTACCCAAAATCATATCCACAACAATTGGAACAACCAAGCAGGCTGGAAGAAAGCCACAAACTCAGTGTGGTTTAAAAAGTTTAATATACACAATGTTGAGTGCTTTCATCCTTAATAATGAGTAGGATTTCATCAGAACAACAAGCATTCCCCAAAATGCATTTAAATAGCAATGAAAAGGTGCTACAAATTAATAAACTAACCAATCACAATGCTTAACAAAATTTAAAATAAACAATAAAATAATGTGCATAGAAAGATCATTTAAAAACAGATATATTACAAAATATACATTTACACTAGCCAGATAATGAAACACCGAACAGTAAGCAGTACCAAAATTATAACTTAGCTACTCTTAATTTTAATACACTATTGATAGACATCATGTCATTTTATCCAGGCAGTATACTTGCATTTAATCATAACTACCACTGAAGTTCCTGATACTTTAAAGTGTCTTCACCAAGCCACCCTCTTGGGTTTGGTAAAACTTTTTCTAAAATAAAAAAAATGTTATTTCTGCATAGAAGTTTATGTTTATAAAATGCATTCCTCTCTTGTTGAGTTTGAATTTCATAGTAATGTTCATAAACTCTTTTTTTAATAGCCCTTTCAGTTTTACCAACGCAGAATGAGTGGCGGTAATCACAAAAAGCTAAGTAGATCACCCCCTTTGTATTATAATCACAAGTCCTATTCAGTCTGAATTCTTGTGAGATTTTTGTTAACTTTAAGAATTCACCCACAAAAGTATATTTGCATTGATGGCAAGCTCAACACTTTAGCATAAACTTATTTTTCTTATCACCATTAGTTATTTCACTGTTCACAGTTCCTCTTTCTAGCTTTTCTTTTAAATTCATATGTCTCTTAAATATAAGATGAGGGCTGTGTCTAATTTTACTGTGACATGCTTTTATTCCTCCACTTCTCCTTCCTGAATCCTTTCCATCACTTCTCCCCATGAAATATTATTTCCATTATCCAAATCATTTTCTTCAGTTAAACTAAAAACAAGACATCCTGCCACCCTCCCAACTGAATGGTTGTAACCATAATGTCTTCTTTCATTTACCTATCTATGGATGAACTACAAAATAAATAGTTTTCAAAAATATCCACCAAATCTGTTTAAGAACTTTCATTTACTCGTGAGAATATTTTTAATGACATTGCAAGCAATGCTGAATTTAATTACCATATAATTTTCCTAATTGTTTATACTGCTTTCATTACTATTACCCACCTCTTCCTTATTAATATCGCTGCCAAGAACTGGAGTGAAGCTACTTTATCTTTTTGATATTACTTCATTTTTGATTTCTTCCAATAATGCCAAAGGGTAAACTTTATTGAAAACCATTTCAACCAACTTATTAATTTCTTCCAAAAAAACATGTATCATCTGATACTATTCTAGAAATTCTCGCCATCTGTTCTTTTACTAGACTCCATTTTGAAAAGGTGGATGACTACAAGAGGGCCCGCTTCTAAATGTTGAAAGCTCATAATCTTGAAATTCAGAATACTGAAGCCAGAATCTCGAAAGTTCAAAATACTGAAAACTCAAAATACTGAATTTCATAATACTGAAAAAACTACAGAATAGTAATACTTACTATATGGCACCAGAAGTACATAGAGAAACAAATAAAAGACAAAGCATATTAGTTTACTCAAACTCTTAGCTACTTAAATATATCAACTCCAAGATCGCACCTTACTACACTAAGATGAGGTATGTTCTGGTACAGAAAATTAAAAGTGAACATGACTAAGGTTACAACAGGCACTCATGAAGTATGTAATGGTATGATTGCCATTTTCTTGTATGGAGTGCAATCTTGGAGTTGATATATTTAAGTAGCAGGGATGTGGGGGGTTCAGGGAGGCTTTCCCCCTACTAATAGTTGGAGAAGAGTAATATATTTTCTTATTTGTAAGTGTTGGTGTACTCTGTTTTTTCAATATTATGAAATTCAGTATTTTGAACTTTCAAGATTTTGGCTTCAGTATTTTGCATTTCAAGATTATAAGCTTTCAAGATTTAGAAGCGGACCCCTACTAAGATAGTATAAAAAGTTATTAGAATAAGTAGGTTTCCTATATAGCTAGGATATATAGCTGAATCACCCTAACATATCAATTTACATTTTTGTGCTCAAAATAATTTATCCCATTTGGTTATAATATGGCCTTACCCATCCCATGGTCGATAATTACACATTAGCCCAAATCAAAATAACTGGGATCATACCAATGATAATTTGAGGGGACCCATGCATGGGATAAAGCATTTAGGAGCTGCATCTGTCCATTAGTAGTACAGCGGGTACTCTTGAGGCAAATGTTCTGCTTCTCATCCACAGATCAAAGTTGTGAAAATGGACAGGGATGAACTTTATTTTATGTGGATGGAAAGCATGTTCCATAGCAGCAGTATCCTCTGCAAAATATGCCTGTCCCTTCAAACAATTCCATTGATGCTGCAGAAGAGGTTTAGATCCCTAGAATGACTATTTCTGATGCCACTTTACTTGTTGATATGCAGTAAATCCATCAATAATGGGTTGGAGGATGCCTTGTATTCCAGGAAAAGGTCACTGTCTTATCAGTCTGTATGATACCGAGTAGAATGACAGAGCTTTGAGATGTTCCATGTAGGACATGTTGCTTAGGACCGCTACCTTTTTAGTAAGGTATCTGTGTGGGCATTCCAGTTGTAGGATGAGTCTGGACAGATGCATACCAGAGGTGGCTTTATATTCAATGACTGGCTTAATGAGGGCTGAGTAAAGGGAGACAGTGACATCCCTAGAGCTAGACACAATACCTTTCTGTGCAATTTAGGACTTTCTTACAATAGTCAGATGTTGGTCAAAAGTAAGGTCACTGTCCACATAACTTCTCAAGTCTCAAATATCTGGGTCAACTTTTAAGAGTGTATTGTCAATATGTTAGGTCCCTGGGATAGATGATTTCCCAACTAAAAATGTATTCATTGGAAGCACAATATTAGTATTACGTATTTCATATTATACCTATAAATATTAAAAGAATTACAACTTTTTATATATTTTTAGGAAAATGACAAAATTAAAATTGCATTACATTTTTATAAAAAGTAATAACTTGGAGTTCTGATGAAGTCCTGACCACTAGGACTTAAGTGCTTAACGATTATATTTTTATCTGTTGTTTATTACTCTGTGCTTTTGTGGTGAATACATGGTTTGTAAGGGATCTGGAGTGTGAAATCCTATTCATTTGGCTGCAAGCTTCACTTTCCTTTGTTTTAGTGGTCTTGGTACTGTCTTACAGAAGTGATTTAAAATTTGAATAAATATTTAAAATCAGTGATGCTGGTGCATTTTGAATCATTTTTTTAGAAATAGTTTTAATTATTTGATTAACCTTAGTGATTCCATTTTATTTAAATTTTCAATTAATTTCACATAGCTGATCAAATTCAAAAGAATCCTTTTTCTGCAGTAGCAAGGTGAAATCTGAGGAGAGAGATTTGGGGATTCTTGACTTTTTCCAAGGGAATAGCTTGGCTCTCTGCAATAATTACTTAACTGGTAGTTAATACCCTTGGTTTAGAAATTTAAATATCAGAGTAAATATGGATCTGTTTGTGACTGGTAGCCAGTATGTTTTTTTTTTTTTTTACATAGGTTGCAATGGTTAGAATTTAAATCAGACAGTAGGGTAAATCATAATATTTTATTTTCAGCTCCTTGTATTTTTTAAGAATTTTGGGCTAACTGAAGGGCGGTTATGGAGGCATGTATTCTATTTTGGGAATCAGAACATTTTACCTAATATCATGTTTGTTGTGGGGAAGAGGAGATGTGAGATTCAGTAGCATCATTAAACCTAATTTAAAGTTTTAGATATGATATTTTCTTTGTGTGAAAGAACATCCCTACCACATTTTTGTGCTGTCTATTCACTCAGAAAAATTAGGTCAAGTGCAGTCATAGTCAACTCATTCTGTTAACCTTAATGAACCCTCCTAGATATTTAAGATTGCAAGAAAATCTGTATAACAACTAAAATTAGGAGGAAGAAGGTGTGAGTTAATGTCTGTTGTTCACTCCAAATGGTGTACACTTACTGTAGGCATTATGAATCCAGCCACATAACTATTTATGTTTTTAAATAGTTGCTGGTAAATTCATTTTCAAAAAAACTTTTGAGAGGGTATGTGTTAGAGAGAAGTCTATATTCTATGTAATTTGATGTTGATTGTATTTTGAATAAAGGTGTTATAAATGCATACTTAGCAGGTGAGAAGATGGCTGTTGTCAAGAACAGAATAAAGACATTTGTGAGTTATTTTGCAAATATTCAGCTGGACAAAGTGTACTGAATTTGGCTGTTGATGAATTTATCTTAGCCAGCAGTGTGTTTTGGTTTGTTTTACAGTTATAGCAAAAATTGCTGAATAAGTGTTTAGTGGGTAGAATCATCAAAACATTATTACAGAAAGCTCCCAAGCAATAAATATTATATTGCTCTGATGCAGACTCTGCAATTTTATTTCTATTTTTGCAAGATGTGGAGAAGAGGGGAAATGTCATTATCTTTGTTCCCCTTCTTCTCCAATTGTATTCAGCCTTGGATACAGTATCTCGGGGGGGGGGGGGCTTGACTGCACATCAGGTAGTGGGGGGGACTGTTCGTCTGCAAAACTAACTGGTAATGATAGTTCATGAGGTTTTGTTCAGTGCTATTTCATGGATGCACATTTTTGGTAGATTTATACTCTTCCTATAGTGGAGAAATGCATATTTATTAGGAGTTTTTGCAGTGATTAAACTCATATAGATTAAACAGACTTGTAGTAAATCCAGGTGAGTGAGTTGCGGGTATGCATCTGTTTAAATATTGTAAGAAAATGGTTTAAACAGTGAACCCTTAAACAATCAGTACAGTTTATGATGTAAGGACAAGTCTTTGCACTTTATGAACTTTGAGAATATTCTTTTTCAGATGTTAGAAGACTTTTTATTTTTTCTATGAAATATTCCTCTACTTTCTAAATATTATGCATCTAAAATTACTTGAAGAAAGTAACATGCTTTCAACATACATAGGATACTTTATAGCACTCTGTTAACATAAAGTACATATTGTATAATATAATAGAATGTTGCATAGTATAGCTTCATTTAGTACATTTTGAATAAATCATGCAAATCCACTAAAATGTCTGCAACATATTTTCAGAAATGATGTTCTGAATACCTTTATTTTAAATACCACTTTTAAAATCACTGTACTAATGGTGAAATTGATTACAGTCACCTGTGTAATGGTTAAGGTGTTTACCTCATAAACACAAGGCACAGGGTTTTATTCTCATGATAAAGAAATTGGCTAGGGTTAAAATGGCCCACTAGGGCAGATAGCCCAGTACTCGCCTATGAACCTATTAAAGTGTACTTCCAAGGATGATGGAAGGAAAGCTTGGGAATGCACTGTCTTCTTACAGAACCACCAAAATATTTACTGCCAAGTTCTACTGCTATGAAACTGACCAAAAGTGTAGCTAGAAATTCTGCTGTCTAGTACCATCCCAAGATTTAGCAGACCAAAAAAAGAAAAAGTAAAAGTTGCAAAAACATTTTTAAACTGTAGAAAACTGCTTGCTACATTTGTAACAAATATTTGCTACAGTTTATGCCACATGCAGAATGCTTAAGCACTTTGGTTCTGAAATCAAAAGCAAATGTAATGCTGGCATTCTGAAAGCCAGTAATGCACTAAAAATGGATTGGCACCTGCCATTCATATCCCCCTAACAAACTGGCTACCTATTATTGACAGAACTATAGTTTCACTTTACTATTAGATTGACAAGCTGTTAAAAGTGGGCACTGCTTCCCTAAAACAAAACACTGATTGAATGCCTACCCTAATTGTACATACAATAAATAATAATATAATTGTATTCATAATTGTAAATAGCATATACATACCCTTCACACTCATGGTGGGAGTTGTATCCTGAGACCATGGGTTGGCTACAGCAAGGTCTTCAAATAGGCATGCTAAGGTTGAGTACAAAGTCTCAGTAGAGCAGTTTGTGTTTCACACACTTCATGTATCATTCACTTACCCTCAGTGATCTAATGGGGGTTTTAATGGAGAGTTGAAAAGTCAGCAAGCAAAGGAGACTAGTAGTGCTGAAATTGAATTTATCCTCAAGTCTTGGTGAGTACCTTCATGAGGTGGACCCTGTTTTTCACAAAATCTCATCAAGGCAACACTGATATATAGACTGTATTTATATAGCATATATTATGGACAGAAGTAAGTCAAAAACAAGAAAAGATAGCTGGGTGCACAAGACCCAGGATAAAAAGTGCCTAATCCTGGTAGGCGCACTGATGTCAGGATTGAAAAAAATTACAGTGTAAAATCCTCAAAATACGGAAACATTCCTACAATGGGACCAGGCCAGGTCCAGGCGGAAGATGGCCCTCCTGTTGTAGAAGGAAGTAGCAGTCCACAAAAATCACAAAAATTGATTGGCCAAAGAAGAGGCATAAAGATGACAGACTGGACTATTGAGGATAAGAAAGAAATTATGTATTGTTACTATTACGTAAAAAGCCCAGAATTTCCAGACACATGACATACAAAATGTTTAAGAGAGAAATTAAAGGAAAGAAAAATACTTCCACAAGAAAAACTGCCAGAAGCTTCAAATAAAAATTTGTGTTCATTCATACAACAGATTTTTGAAAAACAGTATATAGATCAAGAAATTCTGATCTGTTTGGAAAAAGAAGCATCTGAGGAAGTGTGAAAATATAAACAACAAAATCTAGAGATATGTAAAAAATATAAAAAAGAAATATTGACATGGGAAAGGAAGAAATTTGATATGGTGCAATATTTATGCAAAGAAGAAAGCCAAGTTAACTAATAAAGAGAAGTTAGTTTCAAAAACATTCGAAGATAAATACAGGCAAAAGCATCCAGATATGGAAAATTTCACAATAAAAAAGTTAATAGCACAAAGATGTAATGTGAAAAAGAAGATTAGTAAAGCAGAAGTTAAAGAAATAGAAGTTGAAATTATGAAGTGCCTGCAAAGTGAAGGATTTAATACAGGAGGTTTAATACAGACTAAATCTTAGCATGATGGAGTGAGTCCCCAGAACAAGGAAAAGCAAGAAGATCAGGAGACGTGAAGAAGAAATAAGGACAGGGGAAAGGAAAAGAGATTTAATATGGTGTAATATTTACGCAAAGGAGAAAGCAAGACTAACTAATACAAAAAGAGCAGCTCCAAAGATATTTGAAGAGAAATAAAGACAAAGCAATCCAGATAAGGAAAACTTTACAATACAAAATTAGTAATGGAGAAGTCAAAGAAATAGAAATTGAGGTTATGCATCAGCTGCAAAGAGAAGGGTTTAATGTAGAAAATCGAAAGCAGAAAGCACCACAACAGGATAGAGCAATGGATATCCAAATTAAGGGGAAACCAGTGGAAGCAGAAGCAATTGGTCAGGTGCCATATCAAAATATTTTGGAGCCTTCCACAGTAAACCAGTACAAATATTCACTTGAAGCTAGACAGCAAAGGAAGGAACAGGAAACTGTGGAACTCTGTCAATGTTGAGGAGTGATAGGCCAGTGAGTTCCTATATGATACAGCAATGGATGGCACAGGATGAAGTTGAAGAGATTGTGCCACAGGAAGATGCTATAGAATCTTCTATAGAATGCCCGCAGGAAACAGAAAATAAGGGATGTCCCCTCAGATTGGAAGAAAATGAGTTAAGAGAAGAGTTGCTTGATTTAATAGACATAGACAAATATAGCAAGATCAATAAAAGAAATAGACTGCAGAAGGTTAATAAAACCCGAAAAGTCAGAAGTTTGATAAAACAAATGAACGCAGTAATTAAGACTATACATATAGATCCATGCGATGTAACAGAAGTAACAAGAATATATTATTGTGCTGCTAAATTAATAACTGATAAAGTTCTACCACAAGATCACAGGGTAGTGAGGGAAAGGAAGGGGCGAAAGCAAATGCCATCATGGAAATATTGATTGGAGAAAACTGTAAAGCAGCTAAGACAAGAAGTACCACTGTTAGAAGATTATAGAAGAGGGAACAGATCAACAAAAATACTAAGAAATATAGATGTGATAAAAGCAATGCTCAGTATTAGAACAGACTAGGTTTTATTATGTACTATCACAAATAAACTAAACATTTCAGCACAGGCGGAAAGACTTAGAAGATACAAAGATAAATATAAAGGAAAAGTACAAAATAAACAATTTAGTGCTGATCCCAAAAATTTTTATAGAGAATTGGGAAATAGGGTAAAATGAATTGAAAGACTGCCAAAAAAAAGAAGAAATAGATACATTTTGGAGAAGTATCTATGAAGATCATGTGGAACATAAGAAAGATGCTAAATGGATAGAAGAAGTAAAAGAAAGAATGAGGGTTAAAGGTACAGGATATGAAATGGGATGAAGTAACAGCCAGAGAGATTGAAAGAAAGTTAAGGAAAGCCTCTAAATGGAAAACCCCAGGCACAGCTGCAGTTTCTATCTTTTGTCTGAAAGTATTAAC
>NC_056743.1:550418466-550523466 GCF_019279795.1 Protopterus annectens | reverse complement strand
CCTACAACCAGAAGTTTAGAAAAACTTTAGGAATAAAGAGATATGGACAAATCCCTGGGTGTGATGGCTGATAAATCCAAAACATCACTATCCCAAAGCATTGCTATCATAACATTGCATACAGTGCTCTCAGTGCAGCAAGACACACTCTGTAATGAAAATTTGGGCTAAGGAGGCACATTCGACAATCAATGTGCATCTGGTCTTGCCAGAGATAAGCAAATGGTTGGGACAGGATGAAGTGTTTCTTTCTGGGGTCACTGGGGTGGGGTTCCCTCTTGTTTTCCGTGTAAGTGCTCAACTGGATATTAAGAGAGTATCCCAACATTTAGTTATGATATGAATAGATCAATTGTTTTCCATTGGTTTCCATTAAAAGCCATACTATCCTCAAGTTCCAGTGCTGTTCTAATCTTAGAAATATTGCAGGTAAAGTAGAAGTTCTTAATGATCTCATTAACATGGAAGTTAAGCCCATCAATTCTGGCCACCAACTTTGGACCTTTTCTGCTGTCCCCTTTAGGATTGGTGCCTAAGAAGATACTCAGGTACTACATGGTCATTCATCATCTTTGCTTTCCAACAGATTCTTCAATTATTGACAGCAGTAAGGCAGACTCCTAAGTGAAATACATATCTTTAGTGGATATTACCATGATATGGAGATTATCTGACCCTTTGACTTAGGGGGTTCACTTTTCAAACACTATGGAGGTGGGGCCATAAATATCCTTGGTGTTTCTAGGGCTTGAAGTTGACATTAGTAGTTCTACTTTTAGGTTGCCAGCTTCTAAACTGGACAGATTACACAAATACAAAGGTAACGTTTTTGAGAGAGAAGTAGGTTAGAGTTCCCCAAGTCACCACCATTCCAGTTCCATTACAGGTGATTGTTGAAGAATAGCAGTTTGCTTGGTTTTGCATTCCAAGTCTTACAGCCCTAGAAAATCTAATTCCAAGAGGCCTTTTTTCAGTTTTGTGGGAATGTTCAGGGTTGCTTACAGACATTGGTTCCCATTGCTATTTTCTAGTATTTGGTCTCTAGATGGGCTTGCATTGAAGCAGTCAAGGCTCTCCTTATTCACTTGGTGACTCTCAGTTTTTGGGCTAAGCTGTCTGATTTACCAGATCACATCAAATCATAGCTTGTTTCTACAATAGTGCTGGGCTGGGGCAAGATTTTGGGAAGTATCAGTGATAACAGGTATCCAATGGATGAAAACATGTTTTGCAGCCTACTAGAAGTTATCTACAATGTAATGCTGGTGGAAGGAGTCTATGAGCTTATATTGGCCAGTGTATGCCTGCCATAAAGCCCAACAGCCCTGGTTAATAGCCTATTGGTCTGCTACTATCCAGTTGCCCAGTTTGTGTTGCTTGGGATAGCTTTGTTAAGTCAAGGCTGGATGTAAAACTAATCAACCTAAACATGAACTAAATATTGCTACACTAAGTAAAGGTTATCTAAATAAATGCAGCTTTGAAGTGGATGAAATGATGGTAAGGAAATGACTGGACATCTTGTGGATCAAGGCAATAAGAGGAAGAGCAGTGCAGCAAGGCCACTTGGTTTGGGATCCAAAGTCTACTACTGTGGGAATGGTCAGACTAGAAATCATATGGGAATTATGGTGAGTGAGAGGCTTCTGAAGACAGTGCGGGCTGTTATAAGAATTAGTGATGGATTCTTGTCAGAGTGAAGATGAGACAGTATTCATAATGGCAGCCTATGCCTCAGGTAAGGGTTGTGATGGCAAGGAAAAGAGCACATTCAGAAAGCTGCTGCAAGACCTAATAGATAAAGCAGGATAACATGAACTGGTGTTAATAATGACAGCCTGAATGCACATATAAGTGCACATATTGGATCATTTGTTGTTAAATAAAGTTATAGTGGAGAACTGTAAGAAAGGGAAGAATCTAAGTATGGCATGCATTGACTATAAAAAAGCATTTGATAATATCCCATATTCATGGATAAAAGAGTGCTTAAAAATGTATAAGGTACATCCTACACTGATTGATTACATTACAGTAACCATGAAACAGTGGCAGACCTCTTTGCAATTAAGCCATGATAAAGGACAGATTATTATCCCAGGAATAAAAATTCAAAGGGGGATATTCCAGGGTGACTCCCTGTCACCATTGCTATTTTGCCTTGCCATTAATCCATTAAGCTGTTTACTTAACAGCTTAGGCAATGGCTATAATTTGGCTTCTAGAAAACAACAAAGTCAAATGACTTCTCATCGTCTCTTTGTCGATGATTTAAAACTGTATAGCTCATCAGTTGAGGAATTGAAAGCACAACTACAGGTTGTCAAAACTTTTTCAGATGATAGTGGAATGTCATTTGGTCTTAACAAATGTGCAAAAGCAACCTTTAAAAAAGGAAAATTGCAGCACCAGGAAAACATCAGTTTGGGGCAAGAACGTGATAGAAAAGAACTTGAGCAAGAGGGGGTGTATAAATAATTGGGAACTGATGAAGGATCAGCAATAAAACATTTATATATATATATATATATATATATATATATATATATATATATATATATACATATATTTTGCATAATTTTGCATCTATTTTACCACCTGGGGCTTTCACACGACAAGTTTTGTTTTGCAATTTGACAAATGTATTTATGTTGATAGTCCTGGGTAGCAGATTGCAGTAAAGGTGATAAGCAGGGACTTTCTTTTTTTTTTTTTTGTAAGTTTAACTTAAACCCAATCACCAGGCTGCAGTTGGTGACAGGGTTGGCCAGGAGGTTGAAGAGGAACTTTTCCTACAGTTTTTTGTACAGCTGCACTGCTGCAAGAAATGAATAAGTGTCGGGCAGTAAGACAATATAGCATCATCCATTAGAGTTAATTCTTCATTTGACACAGGGGGAGTAGCCATACTTCTCAACCTGGAAACATCAAAAATCTGGACAAGGCCCACGAAAAATAGGTACAAATCTGTACACTGACTAACATAAAATTTGCATACATAATCACGTAACTCCACCCACTCCAATGGAATTGTGGGATATGAGCTTTCAAATACAAACTGAAGAACAGACAACCAAAATATGGCAATTCAAAGGAACCACGCCCTTAAGCAAAAAGTATTCGACAGCACAAATAAGCCAGCAAGAATAGGCCACAGTCACATCCAAATTTCTTTATTGAATAAGGTGAAAAAGATATCACTTAGTGATAGTGGACTATGGACTTATAAGGTGATATCTTTTTCACCTTATTCAATAAAGAAATTTGGATGTGACTGTGGCCTATTCTTATTTGTGCAACCAAAATATGGCACCAGAGTCCCCCTGCAGCCATTCCAATCTCCCATTACCTGGTCTCACACACACACACACACACACACACACACACACACACACACACACACACACACACACACAATAACACCTGTAACAATATGAGGTTTATTTGATATGCAGTTATGTTCTAGTACAGCAAACTGTTAGATAAGGGACTGAAGCTTATCAGTAGGCGTATTGCATTTCATCTAAGTACAAACCAAAATGTACTCCTGTTTCCTTATGCAGAATATAAATTGACCCAGCATATATATGGCATCATTAGCACAATAAAGAATAATACTAACTCTCAGTCTCATCATATTTTGGTGGAATTTCATTCGTTTTTACAGCTTTATGGCTCAACACTACCTTGTGTAACCCACACAAACCTTTTCACTAAAATGTTGAAAAAATACTTCGATATTCACTAATCTATTAACTCTTTACTGCTTACTAGGAATACACATTGGGCAGAAACAGTTTTGTTTCATATTGGCCATTAGAAAATACCAGGTTACAAAAATGAAATTATTTTTATTTACTTACTTACTTACATATATGTTTACTTGGGTATCCAACTGCAGACCCAGCCTGTTGAAGTGCAATCTCATCTGCTATGATGTATGCTCTATAATCAGAATAAAGGCTCAGTGCCTACACAAATCTGTCACTTGGCTGACAAAGCTTTCACTTCCAAGCCAGTATCACACATATGTTGGAATTCTGTGCAGAGATCATATCAACAATCTGTATGTACCCTTAATGCATCACAAGGCTTTACAGGTATGCAGTCAGCAAACTGCCTCAGCTCCAGCCAATATAGAAGTCACCAATATGAAAAGACATAAAATATTCATTTTAAAATGCTATGAACTAACTCAGCATTCTGCAAGCCATAGTAGATACAGCCTTCTGTTTAAGAAACTGAATAGAACACATTTATGCATAATGATTTTAACCCCAGAAACCTGTATTTCATGATATCAAACCATTTACAATCAAATATTTAATATTTTAACAATGTTGAATATTTACCAATGCTGGTTATTTTTCACTCATCACAGACCCACAAAGACCTTATGCAATTTCAGAATCATAGGTTGCAGACCTCTGCATTAATTATACACCATGATTTCTCTCTGCAAAGCCTTTTTTTTCATATGTTGGTGAGAATATTCTAGAAATTCTGAAATTAGTATGGTCTCCATGTTTGTCTGCGCTGTTTCATCATTATTAATATGATACATAACTGGATATCTTTTCATTGAACTTAATCTTCCTAGAAATAATAGACCAAAATGGCATATTATTGAACGGTCCCATCATTAATTAAACCCAGAAGTATTATTTTCACAAGGGGAAAGTTTCTCTGCCACCCAAACCATGCTGCTTCTATGAGACAACATGAAGCTATATAACTTTGTAAACAGGCTAGCAAAGTATTCCATCTTCCCCATTCTTGTCTGACCTCCTATTTGCCATATATAAGTGACAGAAATGGGTGATAATGGAGAAGCCTGAACGTTGCTAGCATTGCATAGGTATCAGAATGCAAATGGCAGTAGTGCCACGTTTAACAGTTGCCATGTTAACATTCTGACAGGTTTTGGAAAGCAATAGTGTGGCTCAATCTGTTTCTGTCTGCTATGCCATTCTTCTCAACTGTTCTGATTTTGGGCCTTTATGCACCATTATCTTCCCCCTTTTCCCCTGATTCTTTTGCTAAGTGGCTGAAAACTATGCACAGCACACTGAGTGCTGTAAAATTTAAACTCAACTGATTTACTACAGATATATCTTATTCAGTATCAATATTTTCATAAAATATTAACTTTAGTGAGCAGATATAAACTGTGATGTCTAATATTTCATTACGCATAGCTGTCAGCCTTCTGTTTCCAAAATGTGGATCACTCTCTTCTCAAAATATGGAACAAAAACACAAAATGTGGAACAGTTACTAACAGGTAGCAGTAGCATCAACAAGGAAGCTTGTATCATTAATTATAAACACACACACACACACACACACACACACACACACACACACACACACACACACACACACACACACACACACACACACACACACACACACACACGCACATACACACACCCTTGCCCGAACATAATTAAATACATTTCCTTACTGCTTACTGCAGAAATCTTTCCATTCAGGTTAAATCCATTCAACCATAATTAAATACATTTCTTTACTGTGTACTGCAGAAATCCTTCCGTTCAGGTTAAATCCATTCAGTAGTTCATCCTTTCCACTCTGTTCCCGCTTGCAGGCCACTTTACTTACTGCAGAAATCTTTTCGTTCAGGTTAGTTAAATCCATTTCTTACTGCAGAATTCTGTTCAGGTTAAATCTATTCAGTCCTTTCCTTTCCGTTCCCACTCGCAGGCCAGCCGGAAATGTGTGTACGACGTGAGCTCTGTGAGCTCAATTCCAACAGACTGATATCCCTGACAGAGCTGACATTATTCCACATGCGATGACATCAGCTCACAAAGCGTGAAAAAGCAAGAAAAAAAAAAAAAAAAAAAACAAAAGAAAAAAATCGGAAATGAAGGGGTGCCACTCGGGAATTGTGGCACCCCTTCATTTGGACCCCAAAACTTGGTAAAAAATGAGTAATTCGGTAGGGTTGGGAGGTATGGGAGTAGTTAGAAGGGCCAATGGTTTCCTCATTAATATCTCATTGTAATAATTAATATACCCTCTCATAATCATTAGTGCTAAGGGAAGTGCTTCTTGCCAGCCATTTAAGGTTGGTTTTAGCACAAATCTTACGTTTCAGAGTCTTATTAACCCGCTCTACTAATTCAGATGACTGCGAGTGAATGGTTGGGACAGCGAAGACTTAACTTAGTATTAAAAATTTTGCATAACTCTCTAGTCAGGAGATTGTTAAAATGAGTTCCCTGATTACTATTGATAGTACACAGTACACAAAATGTAGGTATACATTTAAACACATTTTTTGTTTTTAAACAACCGCTACAGAATCTGATTTGTGACATGGGTAAGGTTCCACCCATGCAGAAACCACCACATTAATAAAAGGTCCTCAAGGTGGTGATAAACATGCAGCTTTAACATTTGAGTTTTGCTAACATTACATGTCAGACATAATGTACAATCCTTAATATATTGAAGTATCAAAGAGGAGACATGGGGGGGCACACCAACTTCCAGTAATGTGATTAAATAAAGCTGTTTTACCTGCATAGGCTGGTAAACGCTCTTACTAGATAAGGTAGAAAGGAGGCAGGCACAACCAGTCAGGATTCAGATGTCACCATAACCCATCAGTGGATTTACTGCATCTCTACTTAAGCTACCTCTGAACTTCTCCCTGTGATGCTTCAGCTTGGAAAGTTGATACTCTCTTAAACCAAAAACATCATCACTGTTAGTCTCACAATAACATCACATGAAAATTTGCACAAAGCCCTTTTACAACTTGCTTAGCAGCTTGATCTGCCAACTTATTTCCCTTTGAAATAGTATCTATACCCTTCTGACCGGCATTACATTACTATACCCTTCTGATGGGCATTACATTACTATACCCTTCTGATGGGCATTACATTACTATACCCTTCTGACGGGCATTACATTACTATACCTTTCTGATGGTCATTACATTACTATACCCTTCTGATGGGCCTTACATTACTATACCCTTCTGACGGGCATTACATTACTATACCCTTCTGATGGGCATTACATTACTATACCCTTCCAATGGGCATTATATTACTATACCCTTCTGATGTGCATTACATTACTATACCCTTCAGATGGGCATTACATTACTATACCCTTCTGATGGGCATTACATTACTATACCCTTCTGACGTGCATTACATTACTATACCCTTCTGATGGGCCTTACCTTACTATACCCTTCTGATGGGCATTACATTTAACTACTGCTATTTTATTAGGTAAGAAATGAGCACTGACATAGAAAGAATTTTAATTTGAGTTTTTGCTGAAAAAAAAAATCCCTCTGTTTTTAAAGATGCTCAAAATTATGTACAATGCCAAAGGCATACATGGTATTAGTAAATGTATTATCAGTCTTGTTTTTGGTTGACTCACAAGTTCTTTCATCTACCTTGGCAAAATGTATGCTCTCTAATCTATGTTGCAGCAAACCTCATTATTGGTGCAGGCAGATATTTTTGCAGCTAGATTTCCATTTCTCTTTCTTTTACAGGAACCATCCACAAATAGGTTTAGTTCAGAATTGGGTATAGGAGTGTCCTTTAAGTCATTTTTAGGAGAAAGCAGATAATTAGTCACACACACAACTATGCTCTACCTTTTTTTTTTTTTTTTAAGTAGTAGGTAACAAAGATGCAAGACAGTGTATGACAGAAATAGGTGTGCAGTTGAGAGGGGATGACATTTTATTTTAAGTAGGTAGATGATATAGAATGAGGGACAGCTACTGTAAGATCATGCCCAAGTACCAGTGATTGAGCAAGATTGACTAGAATGGTGGCAGCAGTCACCGTCCTTAAACATTGTGGAAATCTATTTACAACAGAATCAAGTGCTATAATATAATAAACTAATGGATGATAGCTGTCCCCATGTTTCTGTGCAAGCACTCTCTGAGCAAATCCATTTTTTATGACAAAATAAAATGAACATCTTTCCATAATTAGGTAACCCTAAAACTGGGCCAGTAGCTAAACTTTGTTTTAAATTTTGAAAATAATTTTTTTTCTTTATTATCACAAGGAAGGGGCTTTGGTGTATTCTAAATTAAAGATTTGTCATAGATTTAGCCATTTTTGCACAGTTAGAAATCCACTGTCTTCAATATTCTGTCATACCTAGGAATGATCTGCTATTAGTAAATAAGCTGCTATTAGTAAATCATTTACATATTGCACTAACACAAACCCACCTGGAAATGTCACATATTTCAAATATTTTTTTTTTTAGAATTTGAGAAAATAATGAAGGAGATTTAGTGTATTCTTGTAGCAACCATGTTCATGTATACTACTGTCCCTTATAAGTAAAGGCAAACAGAAAGTGACTTTCAGGCTGGATATGTATAGAACACAATGCTGAACACTGATCTATCACAGAAAAATATTTTGCTGTAGGTGGTATGCAACTCAGTATTGTTTCCAAATTTGGAACCACAGGAAAAATTGGTAATACTGCATTGTTTATAGCCTTCAAATCTTGCTCAAACCTATAAGTATAATTTCCTGGATTTTTCACAGGGAGAATAGGAGTACCACAAGAGCTTTTAGTGGACACTCTTATTCCTTGTTGCATCAAGGACTGAATTGCATTTGATCCCCTGCTCTGCTTTTGGTTTCAGTGAATACTTTGGAACTCTAGGGGGAGGTTTGATGGATTAAAATTTATTTTTGCTGGTTCTGCAGATTTTAATATACCTATTTTATTAGCAAGCTTAGCCCATACGTCAGCGGTACCTGATGCAGCAGGTTTTTAGCTGCCTGTATTCCTGAAAAGGGTTGTTTCTCAGCTTTTGCTAACACTGCTAATACTGCCCCCTCTAAGTTTTTTTCTAACACTGAATTACACCCCTTCTGGTGTACAGTAAATAGTACAACCTAGTTTGCATAGCAGTTCTTTCCCTAGCAAATTTTCCAGTCGAGTAGTACTCAAAAGAAAATAATGCCTTTTTTAATCGGCCCTAAAGAAATGGGTATAGGTTCTGAAACAGGATACAAAACAGTAGCATTTATTACTCCAGCTGCCGTTACTTTTTGTTTTAATACTGGCATGTGACTCTCTGAGGTAACTTTTAATATAGACCTAGTGGCTCCAGTGTCGACCAGGAAAGGAATTTTTTTTAATTTATTTTTACCTTAACATAGGATCCCTATTGATCTACTGGCAGCACAGAATCAGAATTTATTTGTGTTTTATTATTCTGACATAGAGCAGTGATTTGCAGCACTTAGTAAAGGACTCAAAGTCCTTCCCCTGCCATCTATAAGTACTTGCTTTATTTGATTTTGCACAGGGCTTGCAGACCCTGCACAAAAGCAGCTACAATAGCTGGCTTAACTTGTTTCTCTGGATCTGGTATCCCTGAATATCTTGCAAACACTGCTTTAAGACAACTCCAATAATCTGCAGGGGCTTTCCCTTTATTTTGCTTACAAGCCTGTATCTTGGACCAATCTACTCTAACTTGACACAATTTTGTAATTTTATTTAACAATGCTGTCCTTTAGTCTATTAGTACATTCCCTTTGAGAGTACAATCTATTATTTCAGCCTTTTCATGTAACTGTTTTATTATTTTATCTGAAGTAACTACCCGAGGCATCTGGTTTAAATTTGTCAAATTAGGGTTGCTCATTTTATTATAGATTTTAATTCTTCCTTAAATCTTAATGGATCTTCTTTAATATTTGGAAAAAAACTTTTAAACATAGTATGCAAATCATCAGGAGTCCAAGGGTGATGAACAAGGTCTCTATTATTAGCCTTCAAAACTATTTTAAGATGTGCCAAAAGATCCTCTCAAGAGCCAATAGCCTCTTGTGTTACCCCATCATGTGAGCATGTATGATGAGCCATAGGAGTGTCAAATACTAGGGGTCCTGTTGGAGAGGTAGTAGTTTGTTGAAAAGGATAGGAAGAACAAGAAGAAGCCTCCTTGGCAGCATATGCCTGTTGTGAAGATGAAGGTTGAACAGGGGAACTAGGTTGAGATGGGGCAGTACCAGGCTGACTTGGTGTGCAGTGGACAGCTGTCCAAATATGCAGGGGTTTAAGACACAGCAGAATCTTGTATAGCAGCCACCCATACTGGTACATATGTGGGCTGGGGTGCAGTAGCTATGGGAGGATTATTATCCTCTTCAGAAGTCTCTGCTTTTTGATTATTTCCAGTTTCTTCCAAATCTGCCAAGACAGGATAAATGGATCCCTTTGCATTGGTCTGTATAACCCTTTTAACCTCTTTTACCTGTTGCAGCAACCTCTTATTCAGATCCTGTAATCCTCTTAATAATGATTCATTTTCCCTTTTAAGAGCTTTAGTATACCAAGAATAAAATATTGCCCATTGTTTTCCACTTACCTTGTTTTTCTTTTTTTTCCCTAAAATTCCCTATAAATTCTTGAGTTTATTCTTACCATAAGTTTCGTTTAAAGGAAATACTTTGCCAAAGCAATTTTTAATAAACTGAAACCACTCATTCAAATACTTACAACTTTCCTTTTCATAATTATGATACATAAAATATGCAGGTGTTCCCTTTACATGGATTGGATTCTGCTTGCTTAACTTTCTTCTCATTTTTCCTGTTAAGAATTACTTTGTAGATTCAGGATTTTGGTATTCAGAGAAAAAAAAATGACTACATCGATTCACACACCATTGAGGGAGGGAAGGGTAGGGATTATGTTGTTGTGCCATGACATAGGAAAGGTTTTGATCAGCCTTTTCCAACCCGCTTTCTTTCTTTCATCCCATCACAAGCTCAAAATTTACAGCTCTATCATTGCTATTAGGATAATAATAGGATAGGTATCGAGTCTAGAACAGACCGTTTTGGACCCTCTGAAGGTATTTTCACACAGTCACACCTATGCCCCAGCATACTAAGGGCTTACAAATTTGATTACCATCACACACACATATGTCCCAACATGCTATAGGCTCATGAACTTGATTTAACAACACACACACCTATGTCTCAACATGCTATATGCTCATAAACTTGATTTAGCATTAACTTTCTCCCTCTCTCTCTTTTCACTCATACATTAAACAACACAAAATATTTCTCATGCTTCTTACCTTTTAGTGATACCTTTTAAGGGTACCACCCTCAATACAAGGCACCTCCTTGTGTTAATTTTCCCTTTTTGTTGTATGCACATACACATAAATAAATGTCTCCTTATTTCCTGTGTGGTCTTCCTGCTATTACTTTACATATACCTAACAAGCAAATTCCTGTCGAGTCTTCCCACTGCTTCTTACGTGTATCTAAAGTAATAAACTCAGTCATGCAACAAAAGCAGTTTATAAAGTGGAATTAGTGAATAACTACAATTATCTAAAAGAGAGAAAAAAACGTTTTTCACAAATCCATTTTTCCCATTTTTATTCCAGTATGTCTGCACACCTTGAATAGTTAAGTATCCAAATCTCTGACTATTCCATACAAAGCAGTTAGGAATTCACAGAAGAAGTTTTTGTGCAGGGCCCTTTTAATTTATTTCATACTGCCTACAGTAATACCAAAGTTCAGAATCTGTGTCTTAAGGCACCAAATGTTAAAGTTCATAAACAAATAACAAATAGTTTTAGCTTTTAGTCCGGACTTAACAATAACATTTCAGTATGTGCAAAGTACAGGTTTATTTCATAAACAGCGCTGGGAGATTGCCAACCAAGATTTTCAAATCAGTCTCAAAGAACAAAGGAACACTTCATATTTTATACCTTTTCTTATCAATGCCATGCATGCAGAATTCTGATTTAATCTAGCTTTTAATGAATAATACAATTTTTAAATAATTTATATCCTTGTGCTCCTCGCTTAGAGCTTCACGTGAACACGTGATAATATGGGTTTTTAAAACATAGACCATGTTGTCTAAGAATTTATCTTTTGACCTTGTACTATTCAGTACCAGTACCTACTATGTTACAGATATCCTTGCAATGATTCATCCCCCAGCCTGAGAAGGCCAGAGTCTACTCTGTTAACATTCTGAAACCAGGCTGTTTAAACATAGTACATTACAAAATCCCTTTACTCCTTCAGCACTTACTTTGCCTTCAGTTATCTGTCAGTACACTATAATTTGCTAATAAAGACAATGCAGCTTTAAGGCACTTGAAATATAAAGCTACAATGCATGTGGAATTATATTTTGCATAATCATACATCTATTTTACCTTTTGATTTTAACATAAACATATTATAAACATTTTATTTGACTAATTTCTGAAGAAACTGCAAGTTAATATGCATTTTGTTAGGAATAATCATGAGACATAATATTTTCCATAACATTTATGCTGGTAAAAGTATCAGTTTTGTTTGTAGGCAGAGGCAACGTGACTGCTTTTTCATCTTTCCATGTGTTAGCAAAGGAGAATATTACATTTAACGCAGCACTACCACTGATGTTAGTTTCATGTTTGCAACCAGGCTGGTGATAATGAGGGCTATGTGCTTGCGTTATGGAGAACAAAACAGTATAAGTGCTTATATGTATACATGCATAGATGTGTATATGCATGTGATATTTTAGTTAGTTTAATGCCAGCATAAAAAGTATGTGATATACATACATATATCTATGTACTTATATCTATGTCTACACACACACACACACACACACACACACACACACACACACACACACATATATATATATGTAGAGAGAGATACATCTGTCTATGCATCTATATATGACTTCCCTTATGTTGAACAATTATAAGTAATAACAAAAACTATCCTTTCTGCCCAATTTGGTCCACAGGAAAGCTGTGAACAGTGGTGCAAGATTGCTATAATATCAGGTTTTGGGAATATACCCTTTATATGGAATTGTGCTTTACTGGAGTTTTTATATATATATATATATATATATATATATATATATATATATATATATATATATATATCTATATATATATATATCTATATATATATATATCTATATCTATATATATATATATATATATATATATATATATATATATATATATAAAAATTAGCATACCACCCCCCCATTGGTGTGCCCCCTGGACAAACAGTGTCTTTTGTTTGCATATTCAGAAATTATGTCTTGGAGCATGCCCTGTGGAACATTAATATTTTTGATTTTCTGTGCTAAATGTGTTTATGTTGATATTTTGCTGTTCTGTGTTCTTTGTGTGTGTGCGTGTGTGTGTGTGTGTGTGTGTGTGTGTGTGTGTGTGTGTGTGTGTGTGTGTGTGTGTGTGTGTGTGCCTTTATCTATAACTGGTAAACAAATTATTCTAGGACATCTCATCACATTTTACTCATTGAAAAGGGCATTCAACAAACGTGTACTATTCCAAAGTGGTAGAACTCAGTTTCCTGCATTACTCCACAACCTTACTTAAAATTAACAAAACTAACAACACACACTCAAGCAGGAATGTGATGTTGTTCCCTTCAAATAGTGTTTAGATATGACACTATGTTTACTCCTGTTTCAGGAGAGCATGGAATTAAACAATATTAATGTAGTACGTTCTCTTGGTAAATGTGGTGTTGTGAAATGGTCACTTACTGCAGGAAATGTCTCCTCAGCAGCTATTTGTATTTTTATCTTGTTATGACATTGTAGTACACTACAAAGGATTACTGCACCTATGAGATGCCATCCTGCAAAAAGCATTTTTAACTAAGATTATGTCTCTCTGTGTTAA
Source organism: Protopterus annectens (assembly GCF_019279795.1). Lineage (NCBI taxonomy): Eukaryota > Metazoa > Chordata > Ceratodontiformes > Protopteridae > Protopterus > Protopterus annectens. Next base: position 550,509,704 of record NC_056743.1, on the reverse strand, counting down.
TAGTAAGACAAATGGATACTAAAAAATCCATGACAAATATCAGTGAAGGATGCCACTACCAGTGTTTCACTCATCAGCATGGAGACATTTTCTCCAGGACTGTACCAGTTAATAAATATGAAATTTATATAAAAGCAGGTCACCATAGAAAGGATATACAGAGAAATAAGTATATTAGCTCCTTTTGTTAATTCCTGTAGCACTTTGGGAAGTTTTGTATTTCTCTCAGATTTATACAAAGGAAACATTGCAAAATCAACTGTAATCTAGCAATCTGTCTATAGCTACATACAGGTTAAGTACTATATTATTTTTTTATGTTTACTATGTCCTTTGTTTGATGTGCAGAAGATGGCAATGACATCTAACTGCTGTATACAGACTGAGCATGCGTGCCTTGAATTTTAATAACAATGTTTCTCAGGATGTCATTCTTCCTAGGGTACAACAATTCCTTACAGGAAATGTCCCTGATTTGCAGCTAAACCAGAAATCTTCTTTTACAAAAATAAGTTCTTTTGGATATTGAGGTATATGCAAGACAATTCATTTAAAGAACATCAGAAAAGCATGTATTGCCCTAACTCATCCCATAGACTCAGTCTGAATCCTGAGCATCAGAAAACCAGTGAGCCAAACACAGTTGAAAATGCCGTTTTGACTCCAAGTCGAGCAGTAAATCTGATATTAACTCTCAATGAGAAATATTGATTTTTTTTCCCTTGATGTGGCAGCCCTGTAGGATTACATACAGTATGCACCTGGGATGTAGTAAGCATTCCCAAATTCTGTTACTTTTTACATCATGTTGCGAATGCAACTTCTGAGGAATGTCTTAGCGATCCACTAATTACTGCTACTTCCTAATTTTTAAGTTTTGCTTTTCTTTTTCCAGAACTCTCAATTGTTTCTGCAGGTCTAATTTGAGACAGCTGAAAACATAAGTACTTCCAAGGGAGTCACAAAAAGTCATGTGATAAAATGTGTATGGTTGAGAAACACATTCTGCACATCATCAGTCTCTGCAGTGTCATTGTTTTGCATAAAGTAGTGACATCATTACAATGCAGTAGCATGGCTGAATTTCACTAGCTGCAAACAGTAACTGCAATGACTAATAAGGCCATGGAACTGCAGTGATATGAAATAAGAACCAGTACAAATGATTTTGTACAGAACAAAGCACATACACAGATATGAGACAGAGCAAAGCACATGCACAAATATCAGAGATTGCTGTGAGGGAGATGTAAATAAATATGCAAATATTCAATGTTTTACTCCATTGTAACTGTATTGTACTCCAAAAATGCATGTTATTTATTTATTTATTTTTTGTATGTACTGTCGTATTATGCTGGAGGTTTTCTCCCTGGGCCAGCACTGAAAATGGGCTCACCTAGGCCCAGTGGACCATCCTGGTAAACAAATGTACTAAATAAATAAATAAATGAATAAATAAATAAATGCAAAGATGCACTATTGGCTAGCACACTCATTCTATGTACATCGGGCTACAGGGAGGCCATAGATTACAGGAATGACCGGACAAGAAACATCCATAAATATATACTCATCTAATAACACAGAGTTAGTAAGCTGTAAATCATGAATAAGTCCAGTATATCTATGTATCATTTGCGTATATATACACATTATCTACAACATGAAAAGTTTCAGTTATCGCCCGAAAGCTCCATCATACTTTTACTAGATAATAGATTATAATACTTGTCATATTCACATGTAAATTCAAATAGCATATATATCTGCTTTTCACACATATTTTGAAAAGCTGTTAACAAATTCCTGTCATCTATAACTGTTTATTACTCTCCAGTGTTGTTGTTGTTGTAGTTGTCACCTCACAGTAAGAAGCTGTCCGGTTTGATTCTCAGCTAGAGCGTCTTCTGCGTGGAGATATGCGTGAATGGGCGTACCTTCGTGGAAGGTTTGCATCAGGGCTGGTAACTCTGCACGTAAAAATCAACTACTAATCATTAACGGACCGGAGTTCTGCTGTGGCGACCCCTAACCGAGAAAAGCCGAAAGACACAACTCTCCAGTGTATGTTGCTGTATTAAACTTGTACTATGCTGCTCATATGTAATGCATTGCTTTATAGTATATGTGTAATGTTCGTCCCATATGATTCTATATATGTACTATGTATTAGTTATACTATGTCTGGAGTTTTTCTCCCTGGGCTTCCACTGAAAATGGGCTTACCTTGGACCAGTGGACTATCCCAGTTAACAAATGCAAATAAATAAATAAATAATATAATATAATCTTGTTTATCCATTATACCTACCTCTCCCCCGTTGTCTGCTTGTTTAATTACAATTTCTTTATTTTCAACTGCTGCAATGTTGATGTTTCATTACTAGAGCGATTATAATACTTGTTATATTCACCTTTAAATTTAAATAGCTCATATATCTGCTTTTCGCACATATTTTGAAAAGCTGTTAACAAATTCCTGCCATCTGTGGCCTCCTTAAGATTCATAAGTATCTTGTTTCACCTTCCATGAGACCAATTCTTTCAGGGTCTGGTTGGATAACACAATTTATATCAGTATTTTTGGAACATGCCGTAAAAGTCACATTGATTTTTATTAAGAGTTATATCAAACATACTCGAGATTTTACTAACCAGTTATATTTATGGCAATTTAATTTCCAATAAGCATTGGGACAGGCTAAATTTGAAGAGTTTACTTTTGTGACATTAGATGTAAACTCTTTGTTTAATGTTATTCCAAATGAATATGGAATAGAGAACATTTATGCAGATTTACTAACAAATCTATCTGTGAGGTTGAAACTATACACTCACTTTTAGATTTAATTTTGTGTAATAATGTATTTTTGTTTAATAAACAGTATTATCATCAGGCAAAGGGAGTTGCGATGGGCATGGCCATTGTAAATATCTGTGCTAATATAGCATTGTCAGTATGGGAGGAACAATGTCTTTTTGATAACACAAGTGAATACCACAACCATGTCAGATTCTATAAATGTTTTGTTGATGACATATTTTGATTTGTCATGGTAGTTTTGAAGCATTGGAACAGTTCTTTAGATATTTGAACTCTAGTGCCCCCTATTTACATTTGAAACCTTCCTATTCTGGTTCTGACTTCAGCTTCTTAGATATAGGAAGTACAGACATCAAGGTAGTGACATTGTAAGTGATTGCTCCTCTCCCATATCTATAAAAACATCATTCTCAGCCAATTTCTAAGAGCAAGTAGATTGAATGCTAATATAGAAGAATGTTTTAAACAAATTAATGAAATGCATTCTGAATTCTGTCAAAGAAGATATAATTTACAAATGTTAGATGATAATAGAAAGAAAGTTATAGATGAGAGAAACAAGAAAGCAGGACCATATTTTTCTGAACTGGACAATGACCAAATATTTGGAAATTCTCTTAGAGTCTCTCAGTTTAGACCCAGGTACTGTATAAAATACAATACACATGCAAATAAGATCAAGGACATTATTAAACAAAATTGGTCAATATTATGTTCATCGGATAACATTAAGGAAATTGCAGGACTGTCTCCTAGTTTTACATATAAGATGAGTAGAAATTTGTGACAACAACTTTGCTTTAAAGATTTGTAGAGACAACCTAAGCATAAGCTCCAAGGGTATGGTTCCCTTTTACTTTTATGCATGTCACTTTCTAAATATATAAATAAGAATAAAGAATTTATACATCCCCGTACAAATAGAACTTTTCGTTTTCAGAATTCTGCCACTGGCAAAATGAGAATATCATCTATTTAGCTAACTGTGTGAAATTACCCCTCATTCTACACTGGTAACACTAATAGAATATCAAAGGAAAGAAGAGTAGAACATCTGTCTGATACACATAGAAGAACTGAAAGCAATGCCCTAGGTAAACGTGTTATGAATATGCAGTATATATATATATATATATATATATATATATATATATATATATATATATATATATATATATATATATCATTATATAAATAGCTTTAAATTTAGAGTTATTAAAAACATTGAAAATAACTCTAGTGGAGGGGATATTATTTTAAATACTGAGAGCAATGAGTATAAATGGATAAATTATTTCCATGCAGATGCACACCCAGGGCTTAATAAGACAGTAAGCATAGAGCCTGTCCTTAGGAAGAAATCCCTTTGTGTATGACAAATTTATTGTTCAGTTGTATAATTGCTTGTATAATTGATTGATTAATTTATTATGGCTGTGTTTTGATTGGTTAGGATGCCTTTTGAGATGGTTAAAGGAAAGTGTGAGTGTTATTGTTGTGTTAAACACTGAGGAAGAGTTTTATCTTGAAAGCTTTGTTGTTGCTAAATTAAACTTGTTTTTATAGCTTTTGCATCGTATATTATTTGTTCTGAGTTCTTTTATTTGTAATTCTGTTTTGATGATATTTGAAACTTTCTGGCAATTTGTTTCATCAGCTAGTGGATCAACATATTGTATTACTTAGTGACTTGTTATTTTTATTGTGATATGTTATTATTGGTTACCTGTATACTAGAAGGTGAATGTGTGTATATTCACTTGTGATTACCGCCAGTGAATTGTTTGACAATAAACTGACACTGATTTACTCTTCCTTCCTTGTCATTTTGTGTTTATCTAACAGTACAGATAGTCTATAGATATAAAGGGTTTAATAGCATTGCTGCCAGTTCCCTGCTAGACAATGCATTGTCCTTTGGTTTTGTGATGGTGGATTGTGGATTATGATTATCAAAGTGTGATGCTAGCAGTGAATCACTGTTGGGGCATAGTTTGGTAGTGCACCATCAATGATTCACTGTCCACAATGTTGCCTTTCCTAAAAATAGTCATGGAGTAAGTATATTTAAAATAGGGGTGGTATGGGGAGTGGATACCTTCAAGCAGCAGGAATATCTTGTATTAGAGAATGTTTGAAAACATGTATGGTGTAATGTCTGTAGATCATAGGTTAGGATATTTTCAATAAAGTTAGTACATATATTCTCAATAAATGAAGTTTTCAGAGATAGTTTTTAGATAAGTATGAGGTACGGAATATTAAATAGTTTAAATATAAAAATATGCATATATGCACATGTACAGACACCTGTAGATAGATAGATAGATAGATAGATAGATAGATAGATAGATAGATAGATAGAGGGGACTGGCGTATACTGTTTATAGGTTATCTGTTCTTGTGAGTTTTGCCCTGGGTCACATGGTCACATGGTCACATCATGATGGACAGCTAACTGCACACTTTTCTATCTGCGTTTTATGTGGTTGTATCTGATACATGGTGTTGTCAGACTATGGGATGCACCTCATAAGATGCATATTTTGCATTACAGCATTACAGCAGCATGCATGCTGTGTGCATTATTATTATGAACTGTGTAGCTCTGACACACGTTACCATGATGCGTATGTCTGCAGTAGATATTCCTTTGTTAAACTGTATTAGAATTGCCATTTGAGAGATGCTCCTGGGCATCACTGTCATAACATCTGTGACATGCTAATGGCATGTCAACCATATTAGTCAGCATGTCACACTCAATAAAAATCTTGCTAATCTTGTCAGACAGATACTGCATTGCTCATTTTTATGGTATAAAGCTGTGTAAAGCATGGGCTGAGCAGTTCAAGTACATGTTCCTCAGCAGTACATGTCTAGCCTTAGGTGGTATTAAAATGTTATAATATTGTTACTAGATGTTGCACTGGCATCCTCTGCCATGATTCAACTGGCATCCACCATCATCTGCGATGCATGATACTTTTGGGAAGGTTGTCATGTGTCAGGCAAATATATAATAATTTACACAGTACTAGGTACTCTGGGTCTTCCATTTCCTGTCTAAATGCCTACCTGAAAAATAACATCATCATCATCATCAACCCCTTTCCCTTTCCCTTTTTCTACGTAGATTCGGGGTGTTGCGCTATCACCACCTGTCACTATTCAATGCCACTCTACTTACCTTCTTTGACACTCATGCCTGACTGTCACAGGTCTTTTCTCATACAATCCATCCACCTCTTTGCAGGACACCCTCATTTCCTCTTGCCTTCTTTCTATCTGATGCAAATCTTCCTCACCAGACTGTCTCATGCTTTTCTGCACATGTGCCCAAACCACCGAAATCTCTTCTCTTTGACCTTTTCAGCAAATGGAGATATTTTGGCTTTGGCTAGTATATCCTCATCTTTCTCTCTGCCCTACAGTGTGCATTTTACTATCCATCTCAGGCACTTTATCTCCATCACATCTAGTTTCCTCAGCTGCTCTACCTTTACTGCCCAGGTTTCTGTACCATACATTAGTACTGGTCACACCACTGTTTTGTACACCTTACTTTTCTGCTTCTTTTGCACTCTTCTGTCACGCACTACTCCTGATACTCTGTGCCATTTGCTTCAGCCTCTCTGATTCTAGATTTGAACTCCTTATTCAGACTTCCATTTTACTCAACCACCATTCCCTTACTTGAAGCTGTTAACCTGTTCTACTATTTCATTTATAGGTGAATAGGTACATAGGCATTTATTAGGCTAATGACCATAATGGCATTTATAAGCCTAGCTATACATCCCAAATCTCCAATAAGTTGAAAAGTGTAAGCAGGGTTTGGGAGACAAAATATTTATAAGCAGGGGCCTGGGAAATAAACCATTTACTGGCTGCCATTACAGACATAGATGCCAAGCCAGGGATGAATTTCCTGTTGCCCATCCAATTGTCCAAGTTCCACTTGAACTGGATTAGGGAAGAACTATGCTTCACATCATTGGGGAGCCTGTTCCAGAGAAGGGGTTGTCTCTGAGATACATACTGCCTCTCCAGCATGTCCTATTTATATGAAAGGCAAGGATTAAGCCTTTAGAGCAGGTAATTCATGTGCTGTATGTTTTGCAGATATGCAAGAGGTTTGTTTTGCAGATATGCAGGAGGTCCATCAAAATGGAGCCTGACAATGCCTTGTTTACTAGGCATAGATCTCCCCACAACAGCCTGTAAGAGACAGAATACAGGGATAGGGCATTGAGGCGGTTTGCATAGGACATATTACTTATGACCTGTATTTTTTTAGTGAGGAACCTCTGTGGACATTCCAGTTGTTGGATATGCCCAGCTAGGTACAAACCAGAGGGGGCACCGTACTCAGTGATGGTCTGTATATGGCACACTTTTGTTCAGAGGGATGACTGCTACTGTTCTCCATTCATGAGGCATGAAGCCTGCCTGGAGGCTACAGTTAAATAACAGTTCCAGTGGGCCTGCTAGTTCATGTTTCATGCTACTTAGAAAGCATCCTGGAATATTATGTGGGCCCAGTGATGCAGCGTTCTTGACATTAGAGATAGAGAATTAAAGACGTGTTTACTAGTGACAGCGGAGGGGGGATATATTTGATGGTATTTGCTGAGAGAAGGTTGAGGAGAGAGAAAGGGGTAAAGTTAGTCAGTAAGTTTGCTATATCCTCAGGTTCAGTATAGGTAGCTCCATAGCAATGAGCTCTGCACACAATTATGCATTGCCTTCAAAGCTGTGGACATAGCTAAAAAGAATTCCTTGTGGCTGTCCTTGGTCTTGGAGGCAAAACCTACATCAGATTTGGCTTTGCTAGACATTATTTGTCTTCTGATTTGTTTATTTTGATGAGAGTGCTTTTATTCTGCTAGGTGCTATTCCTACTAATTTTGATTAACAGTAAAAGGCAGGAAAAACACAGGCAAACAGTCTCTAGAAAAACTCATACTCCTCCAAAGAATCCTTAGGCTCCAACTCAAGAAATGAAGTCAATACCATTAAACAACTGAGAATCAGATAAAAAACACATGATTTATTCACTTTTAATATTCAGTTAAACAGCACTTTTAAACAAAAAGTTCAATTAAAAAGTAAATTAAGACGCCAAAAGAATTTCTCAAAAGCCAACTTTGCACTTCTCAAGACTGACGTGGATTCCTTCAAAGCCCCTGGACCAGAGGATAATACAGCCCAATCCGCAGAATCCTTTACAAATGCACTCTATGAGCACCTTTAGGAATGCATGGATCGTGCTATCCCAAATAAAACCTAGACTCACTCCTCCAAAAACAGGAGACTGGTCTGGTGGACCCCGGCCATAAATAAGCTATACAACAGAAGGAGGAAGCTACTACATGACAGAGCAAAATCCCAAAAAGGGAAGGCATCTCTGATCAGTATTAGCAAGAAACTTTGATCCTTCATAAAATCATCAAAGGCCAGTTTCGAAAGAAAAATTGCCCTAGACACTAAAGATAATCACAAGGCCTTCTTTAGTTATGTCAGGAACATGGGCGGAAACTCCCAGATATGCTCTGAATTGTTGCATAACGGTACAAAATATACCGAACCTACAGACATAGCCAACATCCTGGCAGACAGATTCAGCACAAACTTCTCCCCTCCAAAGGAGCAAATGCCTATCCCAACTGAATGTAACCTCCCTGACATCACAGATGCACAGGTGAAAGCTGCCCTCTCCAAAGCAAAAAACACAGCATCTATGGGACCGGACGGTGTCCCAGGCTGTGTCTTACATGAGCTCCAAGGAGAACTGAACCCTCACATTAAGTCACTGTTCAAACTTAGCCTTACTACAGGATATGTACCCAAAGAATGGCATACAGCTACAGTGGTCTCACTCCACAAAGGTGGTGCCACAACGGACCCCGGAAACTATCGCCCCATAAGCCTGACTAGTCTGGTCTGTAAAGCTATGGAGCGTATTATCATGGAACTCATAAACAAAGACATTGGGAGCCTCCAGACACTGGACCCTACCCAATTCATCTTTGTTAAGGGCAGATCTTGCCTCTTAAACCTAGTTGATTTCTTTGAAACAGTTACCAAAGCCATAGATGAGGGCAAGGTAGTCCACACAGCCTACCTGGACCTCACAAAAGCCTTCGACACAATACCCCACTTGGGCATCATAAATAAGCTTACCAGCTTAAATATCAGCCCCTATATCACAAGATGGGTTGCAAACTGGCTCAGAGATAGAACTCACATGGTCAGAATCGCAGGTGCCATGTCCGAATCCAAACCAATTACAAGTGGCGTCCCACAGGGCTCAGTTCTGGGACATCTCTTGTTTGGTATATACTTCTCTGAGGTTCAGGCTAACACGGGGGGATTACAGCTGACAAAGTTCGCAGATGACTGCAAACTGGGGGCCATAATCGAATCTCCAGCTGACACAAGCATCCTCCAAAAGGGTCTCACAGAGACGGATGCTTGGTGCCAGAGCCACGGCCTCAAGCTAAATGCTAAAAAGTGTATAGTCATCCCCTTTGGGAAAAACAAGGTGCCCACAAATTACCACATAGGTGGTAATCCATTAAGTACAGAAGAAATAATTACAGATTTGGGGACCAATGTAGATAGTAATCTCTCCTTTGATAATCATGTTGCCAAAGTGGTTAGAAAGACCTTCTATATAGCCCACCTTATCACGAAAGAGTTTGCATCTAGATCAAGAGAGGTCATTGTGCCCCTCTACTCATCACTCATCAGGCCCATAATTGAATACAATGCCCCTTTTGGGATATACCTTACCCGACACCTGCAGCAACTGGAGAGACCCCAAAAGTACCTTACCAAGAGGATCATGGGCTACAAACAGATGTCCTATGCAGCTCGACTAAAGAAACTCCAGCTCTACTCAGCTGCTTACCGCCTACTCAGAGGCGATCTATGCCTGACATACAAAGCCATGTTAAACCCAGAATTAATGGACATGCTCCACCTCAAAAAATCCAAGTTCCTTAGAGCTACACGCTCCAGGGACCTAAACCTCAGCACAAAATAAATAGGACATGCTGGAGGGACAGATTCATTTCCCAGAGGCTCCCCTCACTCTGGAATAGAATCCCAATTCATGTTAGACATAACCCCTCGCTGACCCTCTTCAAGCGAAATTTGGACGCGTGGATGGGAAATCGCAAATTCACCCCTGGGATCTCTCCTGTGTCCCTGCTAGACAGAGGCACAGTAAACTAATCTTAAAAGGGTACCTTCTGTGACCTACTTTACAGAGGCACAGTAGGCTAATCTAATAGGGAGGCGGAAGCCAAATACACTCTGGCTAGGCTTATAAATGCCCTAGGGCAGATAGCTTAGTATCTACCTATGAACCTATGAACCTAAATTTAAAGTACTTTCCGTCCCAAATCAACTTAAAGCAGGACTTTATCAAAAAGAATCAGAGCACTTTTGAACACATTCTTAAGTACTAAAACTTTGTTTTCATTATAATTGGTTGATTAATCAAACAGGCACAATAGCTAAAAACACAAATGTTTAAAGATGCACCAACAGAAATTCATCAAAGTAAACTGATATGCAAGTAAAAAACATACAATTAAAAGTGCAATATATTCTACAACCTTTAAAAATACATACTTATACGTTCACAAAAGAAGCATTGCTTGTAAAATTTAATTAAATCTTATGTGCACTCCCAAGTAAAAATCTAAGAGAAACCCACTACAATTTGTTGGTTCTCCATTTCAAAACAGGAATTAAAGAAACATGATCATTAACAACCATGGGGGGGGGGGGTGAATGGCATCCAAGTTTAATTGCCAGTAAAGTTCCCTATGCACAAGTTTGTCATGCCATGCCCCACCTCTGATATCAGGGTTAATTTTTTTCCAAAATAGTAAATGAAAAGTGATGAAAATTAGTACACACCAAAGAGTGTCTATATAAAACATTCATTTGTTAAACCTTCTGTCTTTTTTTTTTCCAATGTAAAATGAAGAACACCCATTACACAGAGCGAGGTAGACCACTCCTTTAGTATTACATGTACCTTTTGCAGGAAGAAGAGTTCTTTTTAAGGAATTATTTAAAGTTATTACACACAATTCAAGGATGTGGCTGCACTGATTGCAAGTACTACATTTTGTGGAACCATTTCGGAACCTTGCACTATAGTCTGGACAGCTTGATCTTTCATGAATATTTTTAATGCTCTTAGCTCTTTTGTAAAAAAACACTGGTTCCATACCAACAAGATTTTTCATTTTCGTATCACTTGTAAGGATAGGCCAATACTGACTAACCATTCTTTTTGCACATTTGTAGCCTGTACAATCAAGGTTCTAGTATTTTTTTGGCTTCAAGTCAGCCTCAAGATCTTTCAAGCTTAAAGTTAAAGGTCTGGGGGGATCACTCACAGCCTTCATAGTCACACTATAAGAGTTACGGTTGTTTGTAACAACCCCATCCCTAGAAGAGGTAAAAATATGGTTCCCCATCCCCCAAAAACTTCATCACTAACAGTTTTTACAAGGGCACAGTGATAGTTTCTTTCAGGGAACATTCCCAAGTTTTAGTCTTTCATCATTAAATGATACTTGGTCTAAATCATCCTAGCTAAATGGATGAATTGTCCACGAACAAGACTATTCTTTTGGGAAAAAGGGTTGTGACTGTCAAAATGTAGTTAGCTATTTGAAAATGTGGGCTTACAGTAAATGTTAGAAGAAAAACCTCTACTTCCTTTCAAGGTTGTAGCGTTTTCAAATTAGTGACAATTCAGTGAACTTCTTAAAGTATACTTCAGAAAGGGAGTGGTGTTATTAAGATACTGTACAAAACAAGTAGCCATATCAGCAGGGCCCATCCACAAAATAAATATGTCATCTAAAAATCGAAGGTAAAGTTTAATATGGTGGCAAAATTCAGAAAAAAAAGCAAATTTAGATTCCCAATATGTGAAAACCAAGTTGCCAAAGATGGGGACACATCCAGCCCCTATCATTACCCCCTTAATTTTGTTTTAAATAACAACTACATATTCTTAGAAGGCAACATTTTCAAAGTAGTTCAATATAATCAATGATTAACCTTACATCCATGGAGACAGAAACTGAAGTTCAATAATGCATTTTGGAATAACTCCAGATCATGATCTTGTGGAATACATGAAAATAGATTAATAACATCCGCTGTTAAGTACAATAAGTTCTTGTCCCATAAGCTAGATGTTAATCACCCCCAAAAGTCCAAAGAGTCCATGAGCATGTTACTGTTTAACTCTTGGATGTGTTTGATAGTGTAATTTGTTTGCTGTTCTGATTGAACAGATGCTCATACTAAAAGTTGGTTTAGTTATACTTTTTTGCACTTTTGTTTTGCCAAAAATAGTTGGCAAAATAGGATTAGTATTTTACAAAAAAAGTAAGTACCTGTATCAATAAGGTTATGTAAAAATTGTCTTCCAAGTACTTGTCAATTTTGTGATAGGCAATATGTAACTTGTTATGGGACAAAACCATGTATGCTTTATTGTCATGCAAGATATTACTCATTTCACCAACGTAGTAAAAATGTTCTATGAGTACTATCCTCCACCCACTCCTATCAGGTATCATGTTTCTTAAAGAATGACTCTCCTTTAGTTCTCATAATAGCCAGAGTTCATGAACTGCTAAATTAGAACCATGCAATTTCATTTTTCCTTTAGTAAAATGTTTGTAAGGTTCTGTTTCAGAAGTATTAGAAAATGTAAGCAGTTCAGAAGGCCTCAAAGAACCACACCCCAAAGATGGCTGAAAAGATATAAATACAACTTTTATGTTCATATAAACGCTCAGATAAATATGTTTTCATCCACAGACTTCATCAGATGAGTTAAACAGAACAAACAGAAAAACAGCCCTCTTATACCTGTGATGAGCTTTTGAATTCACCAATCAACATCAACTGAAGTCATGAATATTCATAGAACTCTGTCACCATTACTCTAACTAAACACCATAGCTAAGAACCACTTCTAAACACAGTCTGTAACATCAATACAGAATTGCATGTAACATCTAAACTGTTTTAGTCAAAAGTCTACTTTTGAATTTAAATAAAATTACAAAAACTGTTGGAAAAAGACTAATAAAAAATGTCTAATAAAAATGTATATCAGGAAATACAGTTTTAAAAACAGTTTAAAAGAGGCTCACAAAATACAGGATTGTCTCCATCTGGTGACCAAAGCGCAAACTACACTAACAAAGTAATTTAAAAACCTAAAGTCCATTGCGCATAGTTTAATTTAGAGCTCTAACAACAAAGTTATGTTTTGATATGTGATATACATAAACAGAAAAAAAAATCTTTTGGTATGATAAAAAGAGAAGAAAAAACTTCTGTATTATTCTATATTATAATTTTGTCACCCATAATTTCAAGAAGAGGCAAGGGAAATATTCTCATTAAGTCTGGGGTGTCTACTAGCATGTATGGAAACCTGCCAGAACAATGTGATTTTAGGACTAATAATGAAGGGAACGCCTTGTACAAACACATATTATCTTGTAGTGATGCAATTTTTTTATTTTTTTTTTGTTCTTGAGAAAGTCTCTGATGATGTCTGGGGTGGGCCTTTGGAAACCCGCTTGGAATATAGAGAGTTGTTCTGACAGGTTTCCCTAGATGCTAGTAGACACCCCAGACTTAATGAAAATATTTCCATTCCCCCCCTTTTGAAATTATGGGTGACAAAATTATAATATAGAAAAATATAGAAGTTTTTTCTTCTCTTTTTCTCATACCAAAAGATTTTTTGTGTGTTTAAGTATATCACATATCAAAATATAACTTTGTTGTTAGAGCTCTAAATTGTCCTATGCACAAAGGACATTATGTTTTTAAATTACTTTGTAAGTGTAGTTTGCCTTTTGGTCACAAGATGGAGATGATTCTGTATTTTGTGAGCCTCTTTTAAACTGTTTTTTAAAACTGTATTTCCTGATATAAATTTTTTCATTGGACATTTTTTGCATTAGTCTTTTTCCAACAGTTTTTATAATTATATTTAAATTCAAGAGTAGTCTTTTCACTAAAGGATTTTAGATGTTAGATACAATTCTGTATGAGATGTTACAGACTGTGTTTAGAAGTGGTTCTTAGCTATGGTGTTTTGACTAAATGGTGACAGAGTTCTATGAATATTAATGACTTCAACTGATGATTGTTGATTGGTGAATTCAAAAGCTCATCACTGGTAAAAGAGGGCTATTTTTTTATGTTTGTTCAGTTTAATTCATCTAATGAAGTTTGTGGATGAAAACGTATTTATCTGAGCATTTATGTGAAAATAGAAGTCATATTTATACCTTTTCGGGGTCTTTGGAGTGTGATTCATCGAGGCCTTCTGAACTGGCTAGCTTTTGTTCTGGTTTAAGTGTTGAAAGCTGCTTCCCTAATTTCTTTTTGTTTTTGGTGTTTTTACATTTTGGGAAACATGGAGAGCCCTTGTTCCTCACCTAGATCTGACTCAGGGAGGAGGGATGTCCTTGGAGAAACCCAAAAGCTGTTGGGTCAACTTTCCCAGCTGGTCGACCTTCTTACACTGATTGGGCATTCCCTGGCTGCTATTGTTACCATGGGGAGTATTTAGAGGAACCAGGAAGCCTTCCAACATGGTGGCTCACAAACACAAAATAATCTTATGCGAAATGAAGGAGAGCAACCTTGTGGAGCTAGCAATACTCATTTTCATGGTGGGAATCATACTAACAGTGAAGGGAGCATAGACATTCGAGTCCCTAACATTTTTTTTACCTCTAGAAGTTGTGGAGTCTATGGTGATGTGTCCAGGGAAATGATAAGACCAGCCCACTTACAAGGTGACTTTATTGTTAAGAATTCTAATACTAATACACAGAGTAACAGGAAAATAATTGTCTGACTGCTTAAATGAAAAATATGCATTTCAATTTGATAGTCAGGGGTCTTCTTTACATGCCAACAATAATGGGGATGTTTAACAAACAAGTTTGGAAAGACTTTATGATTTATGGAGTAAATATAAAGCCCTGGGTATTGACAATCAATACCTGAGGGAATGTTTAAACAGGGGGATTGTCCCCAAGGGTTTGAGAGCATTTAAATATCCAAACAAATTTGTAGCAGGCTCTGATTTACATGCTGAAGTGTTGGAAATGTTTAATAAATGTGGCTTGGACATAGTTAGAGTTGTTATAAAGCAGAATGAACTCACTATGTCAGACTTGCATTGCAAGATAGGGGTAATTAATACCCAAATTACTAATGATCTTTTATTTACAGTGGAATATGAAAAATGTATGTACTACTCTGTTATGGACCAAATTGATGAAAAATGTTCCAATATTATTAATAGAAAAATTAAAAAACTTGACAGAGATGTAAAGAAGTACAGGAGAAAAGGTGTTATCCTATCTCCAGAAAATTTAATGAGGCTAACATTGGGGTACATGACACACCTGTGGAAGATTTTGAGGGTGACCAAAATGGGGCTTTTGAGAGGGATGAGAGAATGCATGATACACCAGACCCTTTAGATTACCCCCCACTCTGTCGCTCAAAGAGATTAATCAACCAAAATCCCCGCCCAAATATTTTCAGTCCTAATATTGGGGGACGGGACGAGGGGGAAGGAGAGAGAGAGGACAGTTCTAGAATCTTGAATAGAGAACAAGACGAAAATAGTTAAGACTGGGTATACTTATACCTATGACAAGTACAATATTTTTAACTTTACCAGCACTGGACTTATGGTAGATCATTTCACACTTTTTTTCAAAAGGCTTTACATTTATTCATAACCAACCTTGTGACATTACCAAGTTGTTACTTGATTTTAAACTATTTGTAAGAAAATTAAACCTGTCCTTCTTAAAAATGTTATGCATGCAAGCCTCTGGCTTATCTTATATATATTTTCAAAATGATATTCTCTCAAAACTAATGTAACATCTATTTTTTTAGTAAAGTTGTGACTTTCTGTAATTTTTGTACTATGTATCGGGGCTCTTCTCCTCGGGTCTCCACTGAAAATGGGCCAGAAGCCCAGCTGGACTAACCCGGTTAACAAATATCAATAAATAAATACATTTAATATTTCAAGGTGAAGGTAACCCTACTAATATGTCCACATTGAAAAGAAAATTTAACCCCCCTATATCCTCAGTTAAAAAATTTGAACAGCTGTTTGACAGGGAAATCCACTCTAATTTCGCTAATTTTAAGAGACACAAAAGTAACCTCAACTTTCAAAACTGCAGGATTTTGAACCAGCTTAGGGGTGACAAAAATATTAGGGTTATGAAACTCAGTACGGGTGGCGGGACTGTTCTAATGGACATTATGAGTTATAAAGGCAAAATGTTGGAAATCCTTGGGGACACCAACACCTACACCAGAATGTCTAAGAATTAAATGAATGTTGCCTTTGGGAAACTAGACCTTGCCCTTAATGACATTCTTATGGAAGGGCTTATAGATTTAAGTACCTTTAAATATCTTGCTGTACCAAAACCCAGGATCCCAACCATTTTTGGTATCCCAAAGATTCATAAAGACCAACTAGATCCCCTGCTTAGGCCTATTGTAGCTGGGGAGGGTTCAAAAACAGCACCATTGGCAAAGTATTTGTATAGCAAACTGTTATACTTAAAGATTCTTTGGAATTTCTTAAAGATATTGACATCAGTAGGTCTTTTGAGTCAGTTATTTTTGTAACTATAGACATCAAAGATTTATTTTCTGTTATACTCCAGTCTATTAGTATTGAGTGGTTGGAATCAGCATTGACAGATGGTTTCCATTCCACCTGACAACCTGCATGTATTATTACACCTATTAGAGTTGGTACTAAACAATAATTTCATTTACTTTTGCATTGAGATTTTCCATCAAATTAAGGGTGTGGCCATGGGGACAAATTGTGCCCTCACCTATGCCAACATTATTTTGGCACGGTGGGAAAATTTTTTTCTTCCGGATTCTGAGCTCAGGGGATGCTGGTCACACTATAGAAGATTTTTGGATGATGTCTGTCTTTTCTGGATAGACACAGAAAGGAGATTGTCAGAATTTCTTGAATATATTAAAACTACCACCAACTTTCTGTATTTCACTAGTTCCATCAACCATGACAGGATGAACTTCATGGATGTGACAATAGAAAAGGTTCCATAAGGAAATCTTTATGAACTCATATTTACATTTCCATAGTGTCCACCCTTACCTTCAGAAAAAGAACATTTATAGAGGAAAATTCATTAGGGCAAGAAGGATGACATCCATGGATTCAGATTTTGACAATGAGGTGGATTTTTTAGAGAATTTATTTAGGAACAGAGGCTATCCCCTTCACTATTGAAAGAGATTAATACTGATATAAAGTATTTATGGAAGACAAAATATGGTCCCCTTCTTGGCACTGGGTTCACATCGTGTGAATAACACAAAAATTGATATCAATAACAACCAAGATGCCCCAAGGAAAGCACTTGTTATAGAGTTAAACCAAGATTCTAAGTTGGTGGGTGAAATTATTAGGAAGGAATTGGAAAGGTTTAAGGTACTTACTGCCCTGCCTTGTTTTTAAAAATACCCCATGAAAATTACCTACAAAAAAGGAAGAAATTTGAAAGAACTTTTTGAGGGGGTCAAAGCACCCACCAAGGGGAATCTCAAAAGACCAGGCACTTTTAAATGTGGTGCCTGCTCACAACATTCTTACATTTTGAAGACTGGTTCTGTAAACTTTGAGTGCAGCGGGATAGAAATAAGCAGACAGGTTTTCTCAAATTCTAACACTACCAGGGTTGTTTATCTAGTTATATGTGTGGCCTGGCCAGCCTTCTATGTAGGTAAAACTGAGCGGAAGCTCAAAAGGTGTATATACAAACACATGTACGATATTATGACTAATAATGAAAGGAATGCCTTGTACAAGCACACATTATCTTGTAGTAATGTAAAATTTCTATTTTTTTGTTCTTGAGAAAGTCTCTGATAATGTCCGGCGTGGTCCTTGGGAAAGTCGCTTGGAATATAGAGAGTTGTTCTGGGAGGTTTCCCTGGATGCTAGTAGACCCCCCCCCCCCAGATTTAATGAGAATATTTCCATTGCCCCCCTTTTGAAATTACAGGCAGCAAAATTAGAATATAGAATAATATAGAAGTTTTTTCTTCTCTTTTTCTCATAGCAAAAGATTTTTTGTGTATTTATATCACATATCAAAATATAACATTGTTGTTACAGCTCTAAATTAAATAATGCACAAGGGACATTAGGTTTTTAAATTACTTTGTAAGTGTAAAATTCCAATAAGAAACAGACACAGACACGGCTGTATTATCCAGTTCAAAATCTTTACTTAAAGTACACAGAACACAAGCACTTTCACTTCAATAGCTTCTTCAGGTGCTATAAACTGCACAATGACGCACACACCATTATATACCTATAAAACCAGTTAAAAACCACATGCCACACTACATTCAATATCTTAAAAGCATATCACACATATTTTAATATAATACAAAAACATATAATAAAACAACAATAAAACCATACTGGACTCATAAAAAATCTAGACCTCTTAGGAGGTAGTATAGTGAAGTCTATGTTTAAGAGGTACAGATTCATTAAGACCATGTCCTGACTCCCCTCTTATTCTAACAATCCATGTTGATTCTAAATCTTCAGTCTCGTTGCGTATGTCACCTAATCTAACACTCTGTATCACTTTGGCAATGGCTAAAAACTTAAATACATGCATAGAATCAGTATTTATAACATGCTTAGCAAGTGCATTGACCTTATTGTGCTTATTAATATTATAAATATGCTCTCTAATACTTTCTTTAAATGTTCTGTCAGTTTTCCCTATATAGAACATCTTACATTTTACGCAATAAGCAAGATAAACTATGTGCTTTGTGTCACACATAGCATGTACTTTAAAAGTATATACCTTCTTTTGATCAGGGAAAGCAAACTCTGAACGTGTGTCAATATATGCACAACAATTACAATGCCCACAAAGTCTAGTACCATAGTCTCTATCACCTGTATGAATCTCCTTAGGATAACACAGTCTTCTTTTCGGGGACTTATTATTTCTAAACAAAATTTTTGGTTCATCTTCAATTAACT
Source organism: Protopterus annectens (assembly GCF_019279795.1). NCBI lineage: Eukaryota > Metazoa > Chordata > Ceratodontiformes > Protopteridae > Protopterus > Protopterus annectens. The sequence goes on along the minus strand of NC_056743.1, from coordinate 550,490,700 downwards.
TAGCTATCTCGGCATCAGTAATTAAAATTTTCCAGTGCCTTTTAATAATATTTATATACCAACCAACATCACTAGTATAATTCAAAGGGACTGTCAATTTCCTATTGTTGCCATAGCCACCTTTCCTTCTATCATTTTTAACCCTTCCACTCGAAAAATAAGGTTTAGGTTGTGCATGCCTCATTCCTATTACTTCATTAACATCAGTAAAAATTAAATCATCTTTATACCCTCTATCTCTCAAATTACCCATAGCTATATCTGTTTGTGCTTGAAAATCTTCTTCCTTGACATTTAGCCTGGATGCTCTATACATTTGATTACATATAACATTTTTGAAAAGATATGGAGGATGTAGACTGTCCTTATGCAATAAGTGATTAACATAACAGTCCTTTCTATGGAGGTTAGTGAAAACTTCAACATCAACATTCCTAACAATAGCCACATCTAAAAACTCAATTTCATTTAATGCAGAATTAAATGCAAACCTTAAATATCTAGTAGTAGAATTAACATAATCTTGAAACTCTAGAAGCGTACTAAAGTCACCTCCCCACAAAATAAAAAGATTGTCAACAAATCTTCTAAAGAAGTGGTAACTTTTTTGTTCTTCACTTTGTAAGTTTAGTTTGCATTTTGGTCACCAGGTGGAGACAATCCTGTATTTTCTGAGTCTCTTTTAAACTCTTTTAAACTGTTTTTTAAAACTGTATTTCCGAATATACATTTTTTATTAGTCTTTTTCCAACAGTTTTTGTAATTCTATTTAAATTCAAGAGTAGTCTTTTGACTAAAGGATTTTAGATGTTAGATACAATTCTGTGTTGATGTTAGAGACTGTGTTTAGAAGTGGTTCTTAGCCATGGTGTTTTTGGGGTAGCCACCTTTTCAAATGGCCAAAGTGGGACATTTTCGGGACAAACATCAGATTTTACAGGCCGACACATACCCATGGTCAGTACAAAGGATACAACTTAACTTTTTTGCCTAAATACAAGCTTATTCTTGTAGCATTTTAGTTGCTTATTCTGTTTCTTATAACACTTAGGTATTTTAGATACAGAATAACTGTTTTATGCAACTATTACATAAAATATAGGACATAATTATGTCCTACAATCTCAGGACATTTGCCATTTTTAATATTTTTTGTCAGGACACAACTGCCCAAAGAGGGACTGTCCCTCGCAAAGTGGGACAGGTGGTAACCCTAGGTGTTTTGAGTAAATGGTGACAGTTCTATGAATATTCATGACTTCAGTTGATGTTGATTGTTGATTGGTGAATTCAAAAGCTCATCACTGGTATAAGAGGGCTGCTTTTCTGTTTGTTCTATTTATGATGGAGTCTGTGACCGAAAATGTATTTATCTGAGCGTTTATGTGAAAATAAAAGTTGTATTTATATCTTTTCAGGCGTTTTTGGAGTGTGGTTCCTTGAGGCCTTCTGACCTGCTTAGATTTTGTTCTGGTGTAAGTGCTGAAGGCTGCTTCCCTATTTTCTTTTTGGTTTTTAGTATTAGAAAATGTTTATACTGTTGGGTGAGGGTAAGGCATATCAAGACTCTTCTTCTTATATTTAGATATGCTAGAGTCAGAGTTGTCACTAATGTTAAGTTGAATAGCAAAACTGAATTTAAGTGTAAACAACATGGCCTATATTAATAAATAGGCTAAATCAAATCTAGGGGTGGGAACACATTTAAAGCCTTTGTCGAATAGAGAGAAGTATTCTTCAGCAATGGTTAAGCTGCTGTAATTGAAAAACTTAAAGTTATTGTGGCTAATAATAATCCCATCATGGTTATGAGAACAGTGAAAGGGGTTATATTAAAGTCACTCTCCATGTCTAGTATGGTCTCCATCACCTTCCTCTGCCTTTCCTCCTTCCCCTTCTGGACTGGACCTTGCCAAATCTCCTCCCATGCTGAGATGAGGGAGGTGAAGATGTCTTCTCCTCCAAATGACCATCAGGGGAATGATGAGATCGACTGACTAGCTTGTCTGACTGGCGTAGGGGAGGAAATTCTAAAGGGAACTCTTAATTTTTGCCATGAGTTTTTCCTTCTGTTATACAGCCCACTGATGCTGTGATTCAAGCAGGGTGGCTTGTTGTTTGAGTTAGTTCTGTACTTTTTCCTTGTGGGTACAGCTGCCTCATTGCAGCTATTAACATGCATGTATAGGGTTTCTGTGAACAATTCCATGTAGACAGCAGTGTTCTATGGGTTTATGGGGGCTTGAAATTTTGTCAGGTTACCACGTAATAGTAGGAAGTTAGCCTTAGAGTAGTTCCTGAATATTCCAGGCTTAGCTAGGGTTCCAAGTTTTATTTTTACTTCAAAGGATAACATTTTGTGATCTGACCTTACCAGAGAAGACATTACACAAGAAGGTGTGCAGCACTCTCCCATATTAGTGCGGACCAGATCCAGTATGGTTGCACCCTTGGTTTGTAAACTGACAATCTGGTCCAGGAAGTTTGTGTTTACAAAATCCAGGAATCCCTGCCTGTATTTTGGTACATTTTGTGTCATATATGATTCCCAGTTAATATTGGGGTAATTAAAGTCACCCATGAATATGGTATTGGGTTGTATGGTGAGTGCTGCTAGTAAGTTTAAATATATGGTATAGGTTTCCTGGGTTATAATGGGGGGGGGATGGGGGGGGGCTATAGCTTGCATGGAAGTGGCGTGGGATTTTGCATATGCTGATTTAAACATGAAGAAGCACAAACATTGCTCTGGTTGACCAGCTTTTGGGTGTATTTGTTTTTAATGTAAATCAAGATACCTCCACCTTTTGTCTCTGTCTGTGACATAGCTGGCATAAATGAGTGGAAGTCATTATAACCTTACACTGCTGTTGTGCTCTCTGTGGCTTTAAACCATGTGTCAGTGACTGCACAGATGTCAGTGAAGAGAGCTTATAGGGAGTGGAGTTTTTGTTTAGTCTCCTAGCATTGAGCAGTAACACCTTTAAATTTTCTTGCTTTTGATTTTCTATGTCTGAAGTACTTTCAGTTTGCCATTGCTTAAAAAAGGCACCATGAGAGGAGGAGCAGACCATCTCTAGCAAATCCGCATGGTTTGTTGACCATCTCCTTCCATGCTGACAAATATTGCACTCTCTCCTTAGAATGACATCAGAAACTAAGTCGATTATTAAAGTCAGACATCGTTTGTTTGTATTGTGGTATCATCCTTGAAGACAATAAAATGCTGCTCACTGCTAATACCATACTAGTCTGGGACACATATTCCAAGAGCTCCATGATGTCTCGCTTCATATAGTCTAGGGAAGTATGTGTCAGGTCATTTACACCCACATGGACTATTATGACTGTGTCATACTGGTACTTATGGTCCAGTGACCTGACTGCATGTGTAATGTGGCAGATTCTGCTCCCTGATAAACAAATGACCATGACATTTCTCCTTACTCAGCCTGGTGAGAAGGAGATCAATTCTCAGCTTCTTCTGATTTTCCCAATTTGCTGGCATTATCACCATCTTATTTGTATCAGTTTCATCCCTTGTGCCTTCACTTTTGCCTTTCTTTTCTTTATCCTTTGCTGAAGTTCTTGCCCTGAGTATGCCTGTAATACCATGTTATCTGCATAGAGCAGTCACATTGATCTCTCCCCTCTGACCTGTTTTCCAGTCTAGTTCATTACTAATATGAACAGCAGTGGGGGCACAGCGGAACTCTGATGCACAACCACTCCCACTGGGAACCACTCTGTGAGATCAAAGACTGTTTCTATTTGAGTCATTGGGTCCCTGTACATAGGTTGCACTTATTCAACCAATGTTTGCTGGACTTCGGACCAATGCAGGACTGCCCATTTCAGCTTTCTTGTGACCTTGTCATATGCTTTCTCCAAGTCTATGAATGTCCATTTGGATTCTTTTTTCATTTCCATCTTCTTCTCAAGTATGTCTCACTGAAAACATCATGTCATTTATGCTGCATCTTGATCTAAATCTGAACTGCTCATCTCCCATCTTACTTTCTATTATAATCTCTGCATATATGTTTATCAATCAATCTCTCTAGAGCTTTCATGCAGTTTGACACCTCTTTACTGCCCGCAATGTGAATGTCCACTTTTTTCTTGAACACTGGCACTAGTATGCTTATTTTCCAGTCATCTGGAATACCCATTTCTCTTCATACTACTATGAGGACCCTGAGGAGCCATCTCTCCCATATCACACCCGACGTCTTTATCATATCTGCTGTGACTTCATCTGAGCCTGCTGCTTTCGCTGACTTCATTTTCCTTAGTACTGTTCTTACTTCTTCTATGGTGGGCTCCTCCTCTTTTCTCATCATAGGCTGAGTCTGGGTCAGTAAAGCTTCTGTGAGGTTTTCTTAATTCAGAAGCTGCTAGAAGTACTTGTTCCATCTGCCTTTCATGTCCTGTGAACTAGTGAGTAGGTTGTTGCTGGCATCCCTTATGAAAGGTGTCTGACTATCTTCTTTATCTTTCTGTCTTTGCCATACAATCTGATAAACCTTCTTTATGCAATCTACTTAGTCACTTTCCAGAAGCTTGTAGAGTGTCACTGATGCCTTGTTCTTTGTAACTGACACTTTTTAGATCCTTTGTTAGCCAACCAGTCCTCTTTCCTAACCTGGTCCATCTTTTCTGTCTCCCAGTTTTTCTTGCACTTCTTTCTTTAGCTAAGTTCCTGGAATTCTGGATTCCACAACAACCTTTCCTTATGTGCCTTATTTCCATACCTGGCTTGAATGCATATCTGTTCTGTAGTCCTTACACATGTTGTTTTGAGGTGATGCCATTCATCTTAAATGTCACCTATGTCCTCTTCTTCTTGGGGTGCTAGAGCCCTGAGTATTTCCTTGAACTATTGTGCTTTCTGTCCAGTCAACATCCAGGTCTTCTGACCACTGCTTGCAGCTGATTATGGAAACCAGTAGTTTATGCTGTGGTCCAACTATTTCACTGAGGATGACTTTGTAATCGCTTATTCTACCCCACTGCCCTTTCCTTTCTGGGAAGAAGTCTACCAGAGGTGCATATTGGATACATTTGAATGTGATCTTGTGACTGTCTGTTTCTGAATCATGTATTAGCTACTATCAAGCAATTTGTCAAACAGAAGTCTAGAATGGCATGTCCTTTATTTCTGTTGCCCCACCCATGTGGACCCAGACAGTCCTTATATCCTTTTCTCTATCTTTCATAATATGTGGATTTACATCAGCCATTTTCAACATTAATTCATGTTGTCCTGCTTTATCTAGTAGGCCCAGAAACTCCTGTCGGAATGCACTCTTTTTTTCACTGTAGAAAACCTGCTCTGGGGCATAGGCTGAGATTATGAATACTGCCCTATCCTTGCATTGGATTCTGATTTCTATGAGTCACTAATTCTAAACACATCCCTTACTGTCTTCTGAATCCCCTACCTCATCAAAATTCTCACAGCATTTCTAGCCTGTCCTCCAACTGAGTAGTAAACTCTGGATCCCAGGCAAAGTTACTTTGCTGGGCTAACCTTCCATCTTGTCTCCTGGATACATAGGATGTCCAGTCTTCTACTTACTATCATGTTATCCACTTCCAAGCTCCAATTGTCAGTGAACCTAAAATGAGTATAGCAATTTTTAGTTCATGTTTGGATGCCTGGATTGGTTTTACGTTAAGCTTTGCTCAACAAAGCTATCCCAGGTCAACCAATCTGGGCAAATAAACACCAGACAGCCAGTGGCTTATTGAACCAGAGCTGCTGGGCTTTATGGTGGGCATCACACTGGCCAGTAGGGGCACACACACCCATCCCACTATTAACATGGGTCCCTGGCTTAGGTCAGAGAAGGACGAGTCCCCAACCCCAGTTATCATCAGAAAATACCCATGCCCATTTGGTGACATTAGTTGACATGACTGAATTACCTAGAGCTATATTTTTACACTGTCAATTGACCAGCCCAGTCATGACATCCAGTCCATGTTCTCCTTTCTTGAGGGTAGTGTGCACTACAGCAGATGCCCAAGCAACCAACTGGTCTATGCAACTTTTCCCCTTATAGGCACCATCTAGAGTCTGACTGTTGCCCGCAGCTCCATTCTTGGGTGACTTTGAGATGGAAACACTCAGCTTGTATTTTGGAGATGGCAAGAACCCAACAGAGACTCAAAGAGAACATGCAATCTATAAACAGGCATTGGTTGGATGACAGGATCGAACCTTGTGCATAAGAAGTGAAGACCTTAAGCATTATGCCAATTGATCTCATTTAGGCCATACTTACCCATCTAATAACCACTCCTCATTATCTCATCTCACAGCCACTAATTTTAGCTTCCACTTCAGTTCACTTCCCATCCCTAAATTCATTAATAACCCCATCCTCTCTAACCTTTCTCCTCTCCCTATATTGCCATTTTTCCATTTCAATTTAATCAAAGCTAAACACACAGTACCAAGACTTGAAGAACTAAAAACTGACTCACTTGCTAGTCCTGACAATCCTCTCCCATAGTTCTTATTCCTATATATCAACTTCAGAGTCCCCATTTTTTCACATTTATAATTTCTGCCTGAAAACATCATGCCTGATATCTGGAAAACAGCCATCATTAAACCCCTCTGCAAAAGAGCTAACCCATCATATGTCACTGGCTTCCATCCCATCTCTGTTCTTCTCATATTTTGTAAAATCCTTAAAATATAGACCACATTTGCAGATGATTACAAACTGGGTGCAACCACTGAATTCCCAAATGATGTCAGTATACTCTAGAAGTTTCTTACACAGATCAGCGACTGGTGTATTAGTCACAGTCTCAAACTGAATGCAAAGAAATATATCACCCTTCCCTTTGGCACAAACTATGGCCCCTCAAATCAACAAAAATACCCTAAACACCCATTAAGTGGTAAGGGACCTGGGATCACATGTTGACTGTGACCTTAACTTTGACCACTATGTGTCTGCTGTAGTGAGGGAAGCTTTCTATGTAACACACTTCATTAGTAAAGGCATCACCCCCAGAGCAAAATAAGTTATAATCCCCTCATACTAGGCACTTATCTGGCCCATAATTGAGTATAATGCCCCATTTGTCATGTACCATACTAAGCACCAACAGCAATTAGAAATACCTCAGAGGTTTCCAACAAAGCAGATCAAGAGGCTCCAGCATGTATCTTATACAGACCGACTAAAGTACCTGTCCCTATACTCCATATCGTATAGACTTCTTAGGGGGAGACTTATGCCTGGCCTACCAATCCAAGACCCAAACCTAATGAACTTGCTGCATATCCATAAATCAAATGGGAGTAGGGCTACCCATTCCAGGGATCCAAATATGGCCTGCAACTTAAATAGGACATGCTGGAGTGACAGATTTATCTCCCAGTGACTATCACGTCTTTGAAGCAGGCTGCCAATTCAAGTGAAACAGAGCACCTCTATGACACTGTTCAAGAGGAACCTGGGATAGCACCCACAACCCTCCTGGGCATTGGCAGTCCTCATTAGATGCAGTTTTGACTAGCATTTCCATGGTATTACACTGGAGTGAAATGGCTAGGTGTAAAATGACCTCAGGGTTGATAACCTAGTAATCTCCTATGATCCTCATATCTGACATATCACATCTCCAAATTTCTTCTGCTTCAAAACAGTCTGACGTTTGGTCTGATAGGAGCACTACAGCACTCTGGACACTTATTGACAACATCCTATCGACAAAGTCCTCCATACTGGAGATGTCCTTTGAAGGAGAAGTTAACTATCATTTTTGTGAGTCCAAATATTCCTTTTTTATGCGTCTTGATTTTTTTTCTGCATTTTTTTTTGTTATTTATTTTATAATGATTTATTTATTTATAACTGCTACTTTCACCTCTGCAAGCTGTACCCATGATGCTTCAGTATGGCATAATTTACATTTCCTTCCTTACTGTAAACAGTAGCATCTATGGCATGATACTCACATGCATACGTTTTGTCTTTGAATCAGTATTATCAAGTACAGTTTATCAAGTACAGTTCCTCAAAACTGTACACTTAGCTTTAGAATATAAAACAAATGGATAAGATAATATTTTCAGTGTCTTACTTAAACAGCTACTTGCCCATTTTCTCGGTCTAAGATGCACATACGAGATGATGGTAACATTCTATTTTATGCAACTCATATTAGTTCATGAATAACTCATTCGGTTGCCCAGCAGTGAAACAATTCCATCAATGCCTAAAAAAGTATGGCTTTTTCAACTTTAAAAATTACATTTTCCCATGAAGTATGGAATGGCTCTGTGTAAGACTTTATTTACTGGCATAAAAAATTGACAGAAACTATGCTAAATCTGTGTATAATATTTTGCTTACTGATATTACTGCTTAACTGAAAGTGTAATAAATCATTTTTAGTTTTAAAGATCGCCGCTTCCTGTAAGTTCTAAATTAGGAATCAAATATTCTAGTAGGGTACACATTCCCACTGTGCTCTCAATACTGTACTGCAATTGAAAATGCTATATATTTCCAATATGGGAATAAAACTGCTCAGCCAGTCAGATAGCATTTATAACTAATGTATCAAAACTGAAAATATATCTCCTTTCATCCTAATCACACAGAAGCTTATCTGACAGTAACTTCTGATAGTGACAAAACGTGCATCATGGAAATAAATATTTTTATTTTCAATTAAAGATTATTATTTAACCCTCCTTTAAAAAGGAAAAAAAATGTGATTAAGACAAATACAGATTTCTGTCTTTAGTTTCCCCTCACACGAATGATCTAAAGTAGCAATAGCACTGTTGCTAAGATAAAATGTGATTCCTTGTCAGTGTATCATTACAACAGTACTAGCAATGTGAGGCTGGTATGTACAATTAGATTTTGGTATACTTACTCCTATAGGTGCAATGATCTCCTCTTATGTCTGACCAATTTCTATGTGCATTTCTTTGTTTGTTTGTTTTGTTTTTGTTACCTCTCCATAGGTAAGCTGGTACATTTTGCTCACTTTTGGACATGGATGAATAAAATATAGTGGACTGGACTAGAGAAGTCAAACAGCAAAGATGTTGTTTGGAGATGAGAGAAAACAGAAGTGTTCCAAAGAATATCTGTAGAGACAGGGAGAGAAGCTGGATAGTTTGCTATTTCTTGTACTCTCTACACATGTATCTGAATTCAGTATTGCTGAAGTTTTTATATTTTATATGTTGCAATTTGGTAATCTCTCTGTTACTTTTGTCGAGTCTTATGCACTAATCGAACATTGTATCTGTGGAGCTATTCTCCCCGGGCCTCTGCTGAAAACAGGCCAGCTATGGTCCAGTCAGACTCTCTTGGTCAACAAATGGAAATAAATAAATAAATAATAAAGAACTGTACCCTTAAGAACATATCAGTGTTTCAAATACATAACTTCTGAATGCCCGTTATATGTAGCTGAAACACTGGTATGTCCTTAAAGGGTCATTTGCATACATCCTATGGGCCTCTCCTACAGGAGGTTTAATGTATTACAGAGTGAAAACTCTAGCTTTGTTGGGTCTTTCTTGTAGATTTTGCTATATGGTTTGTCTGTGTGACCTTCTTTCCCTTTGATTTGGATGCAGTTTGGGATATTTTGCTACAATCCTAACGCTTGTTTTTAAGTTTAGTGTTTCTAAAGTATTGTCTTTTAAGCAGTACTGATGAGCTGAAAAAACATACAACAATAGCTTGTAATAGTACCTTAAATCTCTCATAGCGGAGGGTATTGGGGTTAATGCAAATTACCCTTAATGATATACCAGTATTTCAGCCTTTTATTTTACTTTTTTCCCCTTTAACAATGCATTCAGTCAAATAAATCCAACGCCCATTAACTGTAAATCTGCCTCCTTTCTCATGAAGTTTCACTTGTTTTGTAAGGACAGGAATTGTACTTGTCTTGTCTTGAATGAAGTATATGAATTGAAATGGCATATACTGTCTTGAGAAATATTTTGTACATAACTGTGAATGTTTCTGTGTTAGAAGAATATTAGTCCAAAAATATGCACCTTATTATAATGTATAAGGACAACCCTTTTTAATTCAAAGTTTTTACCACAAAGAAGATTGGTGTAGTGCTTGATTTATGTGAAAACATCTACATTGGTTGATTAATTGTATGGAATGCAAAATGCTTTTTTAGGATTATAAAATACTAAAAGCATAAACTGAGATATTTTATGATTACATCAGAAGCATTATATTGTTAATGCAATCTGAAGGTTTAAGACATGCATTCAGAAACACATTACATATGTTTGTGACCAGAATAATGTCATTTACATATAGATAGTATGACAAACAAAAACTTCAAATGCACATTCTACTCATCACACCATTCCACTGCCCATCATCTGCTATTCACACAATATATAAAGCAAGAACCTAATTAGTAATATCTTTGGGGGGGGGGTTGGAGAGATCTGTGCTCCCTGAACCCATGATAAAGTGTTTGATTACTGCACCCTAAATCTCCATATATAAAACCTCCATTATTATATGAACTTAGAATAAAGGAAGAAACATTCATTCATTCCCTTTTTATCAAAGTCAGTGAGACTAGTAAGTAGCATATTTAGAAGCTGGTGGTGTGGGAGCACTGGATGGAACAAGGAGTACAGTCTCCTGGCAACCAAAAAAGCATTTATAGTCACATGACTTTTTTTTTTAATATATTGAAGCAGTCTAACAGATCAGAAGTAATATGTAGGACTTTAGTAAGTCTAAGTAGAACAGAACAACGAAGATGCAAAATTTTTTCTAGAAATCCATTAAAAGCATGTGATGTAATTTACATGTAGCACGTGATGAAATTTACATGCAAGATGGTGTAAGCTTGTGCTGGTGGAGTGGTAGGATAAAGTCTTGATATATCCCAGGAGTCTTGTTTTCATTAAGTCACTTGGTAGCTTGATAGTGTAGGATAGAAAGATGGGCATGCCCAACCCTGGGGGACCTCTGGTGAATGCTCGTAACTTGCGATGTATCATTCAGGACACATAGTTTTAGGACATAGGATAGCATGATAAATAAGCTACAGAGCCCATTTTATAGCTGCCCCTGTGTGCAAGAAAGGGAGGAAAGGACTGGAGAATCATGCCGCAAAACACAACCAGGCTGTAGTGTGATGATGCTGCATGTCCTTTGATCTCCTTATGGCGATGGACAAAGGCTGTAATTGGCCTTAGTGAGGCTGAGGTGGGTTCAGTATTATTGTTATTTTACATTTGTTAACTGTGGTGTCTGAATGAGCTGAAAAGGCTCTTTTTCAGCAGAGGCCTGGGTAGAAAAGCTCCACATAGAAAAATTACAGATACATTTAGATATTTAGACATGATCAGTATATACACAAATTACAATAGACATGTTTTTACAGTGGTATGCAGCATATCAACAGTTACAGTGGAGAGAACAAACAAGAAACTATTAATTTAAAAATAAAGGTAATTAATAAATTTGTGGTGTACAGCTGAAATTTGGAACATAGGTAGAATGCATACAAAATACACATGTACAGTACATACATTGTAGATTAGCCAGTGTTTGTAAGAGTGAAAACTATTATCAAGTACTCTAGGTTTAGTATGTGTACCTTATCTGCTTTCACTAGCCTGGGTTGCAGTCATGCCACTGCAATCTTTGCTTGAGGTGTTGCCTGATGAGGTTTTGTAAGGAGTCTTTGCACAATGACTCTACTGTGAAAAAAATGGAACTCTCTTCCCCACTAGCATACAAAACACAGTGTTTGAGAAGAGGTCCTGAGATCAGCCAGTATTCAGCTGAAGGGAGTCAAAATGACTTGGAAACAAACAGGGTCATGTATGTTTTATTTATTTATTTATCTTCTGACTATAGACCAGAAAACAAAATAAAGAATATTTAACAAGGAATGTATTACATTTATGAGAGTGCTCTATACTTGTGCCTTATGGGGTTAATATAGTTATGCATTTGGAATGTTTTTTTAAGTGTTTGATATATGCTCTAAATTTATTTCCTTAGATAAGTGAAGATCAGATTTAGTTGATATTGTGTTACTACCAGGAGAGACTGCTGAAGCAGAGGTTCTAGAAGGCAAGAATAAAGTCAGCAATAGTTTGCAGCAACCATTTTTGGGGAATTTTCCACTATAGGGTAGGCACTAAAAATAGTACACAAATAGTCATGGATCTCATGAAGCCAGTAGCTTAATAAACCTATGATAAATGTCTCCAGATAGACCACCCAGTCTGCAGCTCTGCTAGTCCTGAGCAATGTCAGGCAGATGTTTAGTAAAACGCATAGTAAACACAGTCTCCCATCTTTTAGCAAGTCCTTAATGCATGTTAAATTCTAGGCAGACCATTTTGTGGTACCATTATCAATTACATGATGTAATGCTATAAGTAACGTAATGTAACGCTTTGGAGATGACCGTAAACTAAACTAGTGTTTTCATATATTACTTGTTTATTGCTTATCAGTAGCTAAAAAGCTTAATGTTTTTACCTTTACAAGTGGTAACATGAGACCATTAGCAAAGGGACTGTCCTCATCACAGACAAGAAAAACAGGCTTCAATCACTCAATATACAAGTCAACAAGGAATGTAAGGAACCTTTTTTTGTATTGGACTGTAAAAAGAAACTGACTTCATATTTACTATTTTGCCAAACGGAGTCTCTAATTTGTACACAATTGAACATGAAACATTTTACTGTGTCAGTGGGACACCTATGAAATTTTCATTTCCAATGATATCTCACTTGTATAAAACAGTTTGATTGCTGGTTACATTGATCTGCATGTTCTGCCTGTTCCACTAGTTTGGGCTGATTTACTAATTCTGTTTACTTCTGTAGTCACATTGGGATATTATTGTTTCTTGGAGTCTAAACATAATGATATGGTACAAAAGCTCAGTCTGATATATTTTAGAGCTATAAGATGATGACTCCTGCCCTTGCATTTTTTCCTATTTATCCATTTCTGTAGTTTGTTTTAATAAGTGGACTGAATATGTTATGCTTCTTTAGGGAACAAGATTCTGATGCCAAAAGTTTAGCTATTCATTATCAGATGGACTTTATGTTATGACTAAGCCAGTATCCTTTCTTGTGCTTTGCTTTCTCCAAATTGTGCTTAGTGAGGGTTCTCACAAAACAGTCATCATTTCTGCACTGTAGTTTGTACCTTTCAGGAAAGGCTACAAGTGTTACATCCAATATCTGTAAACATCTTGTTCAGTGTGAATGGGGAAAGAAAAAAAGTATGTATCACTGCATTATCCTGCCAGATGTGTGTCATTTTGTAATACTTACATACAACAGGGGTCTCTAATCTATGATAGTTTTATTAAATAACAAAGAGACCACAAGAGTATTATAAAATTAAAACAGAGTTATGCAGAATGTTAAACTTGTTACCATATACATCAAAACCAAGAGGCTTACTGCAATCTGCAAACCAGAGACTATCTATGTATCTGTCTGTCTATCTATCTGTCTTTGATTCTCGGGAAAGTCTGACTGAGTAATACCCCTTTTCAGAGGCAGCCCAGGGAGAAAAGCTCAATTTGTTTACATTGCATTATACTTAGTCCCAGTTAAACACAGAGTAGTTAGTTTTCTATTTACATTTATACACAAACGGTAGCTACAGTTTTAAATTCTAGGATTTTACAGCTGTAGAAGTTACTAAACAGAAAGCTCACATGCAGCTTGGTGAATTGTACAGGAAATTATGAATAAAAATGTCATTTTTATCATTTCAGTGGGAGGCTGACTAACAAATTACATTTTAACAGTTAAACCACGCACATATTAAAAAGTTAACCAAAGTGTTCTTTTGCAGAGGGGCAAACCCCGTGCACCCCTTGCCCCTTCACTTAAATATAATAACCGCACACATGTCCGAGGTAAAGGCAAGCACTGTATATAAAATAAACTTTTTCTGCCTAAACTTAGACTTGATTAAAATGAAGAAATCTGTAGCTATACAACAGTGTGTCATGACTTGGTTATATTTGCTTTCTTATGAATGTCATTACTCATTTTATAGGTTCATACGTTCATAGTGAAGTACTAAACTACCTGCCAGTTCCCCTCTTTGTGCTCAGATTAACCTATCCCATGTGGTTATATACTGACCTTACCTATCCCATGGTTGATAATTATATATTACTCCTAATGAGAATAACAGGGATCATACCATAGATCATTTGAGGGGACTTGTGTATGGGATAAAGCACTGAGGAGTTGCCTCTGTCAACAAATAGTAAAGGGAGCATTTCTGGGGTAAATTTCCTGTTTTCTTTACATATATCAAGGTAGCAGTTTAATATGGACAGGGATGGACTTTGTTTTTTGTAGTTGGTAATCTGTTCCAGAGCAGTGGTATCCTTGCGAAATATAACTTTACTTCCAAACAATTCTGTTGAGGTTTCAGAACAAATTTAGATCTCTAGACTGAGTATTCCTGATGCCATTTGACTTTTGATGTGCAGTAAATCAATCAGTAATGGGTAAGAGAATGCCTTGTATGCCCGACACAGGTCACCTCATAGCCGTCTATAGGATAACGAGCATAGTGACAGGGCTTTGAGTTGGTCCATGTAGGACATCTTGTTTAGGCCTTTATTAATTTTATTAAGGAATCTGTTTGGGCTTTCTAGTTGTTGCATGTGCCCAGATAGATACATGCTAAAGTGAGCAATGACATCTCTATGTCTAGACATAATCTCTTTGTTTGTTTTACTAGATTCATCAGGCATCTGTCATTACAGTGTTTTGAGTTAGACAAAAGCTGCTTTAATAAGAGATCATGGAAACACCTCCTTAAAAATCACTGTGATGTTTGTACTCAAGAGCAACTAGAACTATAATATATTTTGAGTCGTTATCATCAAACATTGGAGCGATATATAATTTTCTTCTTGATTTGAGACACAGACATTCACACACACAGACACACACACACACACACACACACACACACACACACACACACACACACACACACACACACACACACATTATATCATGTTCCTCCAATCATTTTCTAAACACTCTAGCACAGTGACATACAGGTGTCAGCTTAAGCTATACCGCTGATAATATAGATTCTACTAGCTGTCTGAACACTGGCTGAGTAAGCTAGAAAATTATGGAAGAGAATGAAAATTGTAGGTCATCCATTCTCGGAGAAGAATGTGGGCAGATTCCCACTTTTCAGGTGTTCCATCTGGGGCAAGCCCCATAGATGCTGCTTTCAGTATTCAGGAATCCACAAGCCCACCACTATAGCTGAGGAATGTATGTACATGGAAGCAGGCATCCACATTAGCCAGGTACTGAAGATATTATACTGTACCTCCTGCCAGTGGGATGGTTTTATGACCAATGGAACGCTGTCAGAGGCTTATAAAAATAAATATTTAACTAGCTAAATAAATAGGTTAATTAGTTAGTTAGCTCTTCTAATCAGCAGTGGATGATTGATTCATTCTTTCATCCCTACCATAGTGTCCTTGGATGTCAAGTGTCAGAGAAATGAATGAGATCATAGGGTGGTATTAGGTTTGAAGGTTATGGAGGCAAGATGACAAAACAACTCACTGCATGAAAGGTCCTCTCTGATGCTAACAGGCATTTTGTTCTAGACTAGATTTTGCTATTCTTTTTTATTCTTTGTCCACATCTAACGACACATTTACTCAGCATCTCACCGACTTCGCTGTTCAACTCTTCCCATAGCTGCTGGTATGTGAGGGCCTCTCGTGCCTTTCATTTTGAGCACATGACCAATAAAGGCTACGAGGGAGCTGAATGCATGCTCTCAGTTCATATGCCGTATGCTGTGCCCCACTCCATCCAGCAGCTGCTGGCATTGTATTGGGCTGCACTGACAACCTGCTCCTTGAATGTGTGAGTTGATGTTGTCCACTCATTCACATCCTCCAGCACTGGTTTGTATATTGTCTTGTTAGTTTTTTTGTAGGTCTTTGCTGGTATTAGAATAACGGCCAAGATATCTAAAGCCTCTGCCCCCACTCATTTGATTACCTCAGTGACAATCAGATGTTTGTTTCTTAACTTCCTTGTATTACATATGTTGTCCTTACATTCTGTTGAGCTACTTTTTGAAATAAGTTCCCTTTCCCCTTATCATTGTTGATTATTCCTCTGAAAAAACAGAAATCACTGTTTCCTTGCCTTCAATGATTATAAGTAAAACACGTTCACCATATATAAGCTACATTTTCCTCTTCCCTCCAAAATGTACTCATATAACAGCAATAGAACAATCTTCTACCTGAAGATGAGGATGAGAATATAACACGATGTGGCATTTATAAATTTGTGACAGATAATTATACAAGTTCATTTTCTAGGCAGGCTGTGTAATTTGTTTAGTGTGAATAAGGCAAAGAAAAAATATGTATCATACATTCTGAAGGATGTGCACTATAGTTGATAAATTATTTTATTGTTCTCTCTTTTTTTTTTTCCTTTCTAACTCTTTTGCCCTTTCGTGTGAAAAACAGAACTATGCATATGCAGGAATACATATGTCCAGAGACAGACACACATGGACAAATTTACTTTGTATTAAAATAGTTGTTTCATTGGAAGTCATTAGTCATAGGCTTAGCTTTACTGGTCACACAATTGAGTATCTCAGAAAAAAATGCTTTCTGGTTTCTTCTGTAGGATTTTAATAATGTGCAAGATAAAACAGACTCTTTAGCAAAATTCTGTCCTTATCTTATTTTATGTCAGAGCTCAACACTTCTGTTATACCGTAGAGGTAACTTTTTTAGCGTACAATTATAAATGTGTTGGTAAGTGACTAGATAATGATATGATTTAATATAATGGAAATGTCAGTTCCGTTCATTTTTTCAAATTCTGTAGTTGCAGGGCATGCTAAAAATGGATTTTGTCTGTCCGAGGTAAAGCACTGCTTCATATCATTCAATATTATTCAAGAAAAGTCCTCAGTTAGGGAATAGACTTTTGTCATACGTTTCATATTTAATTACAAATCTTAATTTTAATTCTCATTGTGCTTTACCTAATATCTTGTTAATTTGATATAGACAAACATGTCACCCTTTATTCTATTTAAACTTTTGACAGATAGTGAACGCTTTTAATGAAAGACTGCATAAGAAATGCAGACTCTCATCTTTGCCTCTGTCATTTTTACTAATAAATCAGTTTGAGCAAGTGGTAATTTTAAAATTCACTGCAGAGGTCAATGGATGGTTATTTCCAGGTTATTAACCATTTGAGCTAGAATAAACCACTTAACCTCTAAACTCATTAGTCCGCATTTTCATACACAGAACGATACATTTTACAAGAAAATGAAATGGCAGAGCATTTCATTAATGTATCAGGAGAATTGCATGTTTAACTTCTTTATGCTTTTAACAATTTCATTTAGTGACTGATATCCGTAGTATGCATGTGCATCTGTTTTCATATGTTAGTGTTACTCACAATGCAAACATTTGACTGAAATTCTATACACATAAAGACATGTGCATTGTTAGTGTTACTCACAATGCAAACATTTGACTGAAATTCTATACAAATAAAGACGTGTGCATTTACCCTAATAAAAGTGAAATACTTAAAATGTTCATTTTTTTTATTTAATATGTTCAAAAGACCGTGAATCATTGTTTTTTCTTTTTTTTTTCGTTTGTTTACTGATGTGAACATGCTGACATTTTCAGATGTTTGACAGACTACTTACTCTGTGGTCAGTTACCGATGAGTGTAGTGAAAGCACAGGGATTGAAGGAAATATTCAGGGCTCTGGGTAACAAAGAAGTAGTCACAGTGGCAAAAAAAAAGGTGTCAGGCAAACACACTGCTTCTGGAAAATGACTGAGTAGATGACACAGGTAAGCTCTACTGGGTTGTCAGGCAAGGATAGAAAGATAATGAAGATAGTCATCAGGCACCATTCACAAGGGATGCCCAGAACAATCTGCTCACACATCTAGAAGACATCAAAAACAGATTGAAAGAGTGCTTTGTGTAGTTTCTGAATGAAGAAATCCCCACTGAAGCTGCACAGCCCATTAAAAAGTCTACAATGAAAAAGGAAAATGAATTCAGCCTAGTAAAAAATAAGAACAGAAATAAGAAAAATGAAGTATGGGAAAAAATATAAGATGAAGTTACAGCAGATGTGATTAAGAAGCTTGATGCATAAAGTTGAGAAATGACTTCTGTCCATAGTATGGAGAAGCAGAAATTTCCAAAATGCATGGAGAATAAGCATTTAGTACCAGTGTACAAGAACAAAGTGGGGAATCCACAAATATGGACAGTAGAGAGGCATGAAACTCTTGTCACACTACATCAAAGTGCTGGAGATGGTGACGGATCAATAAACACAAAAAGTAGTAGAAAATAAGATGGAAAATAAGTATTTCAGTAATACTGACTCCCATCCTTGTAGTGAGACAGATAGTGTAAAAGTTGCAAACAAGAAGGGAGCTCAGCTGGGCATTTCTATACTTGAGGAAGGTATACAAAAAGGTCCCAAGAAAGATGGTTTTAGCAATCTTGTGATGGTTTGCAGTTTCAGAAACACTGATAGGATTAGTGTAGACTATGTTTAAGGACCCATGACACGAGTACTGTGACCAGATTTTCAGAAGGGTCCCAGTGAGAGTGAGTGCGCATCAGGGCTCAGCTCAGAAAACACTCCTATTCATACTGGTGATAGACTACATTAGCATTCAGGACAAAGGGGAGTAATGAGAAAAGCCGTTTTATGCAGATGATGTGGCACTCCAAGAAGACCATGAACAAGAACTTCAACAAATGACAGAGGAATGGAATATAAAATGTAAGGCTCATGAGATTAAACTTAGTGCAAACAAGATAGTTGCCATGGAAGCAAAAGAGGGAATCAGAAGAAGATGAAATTTAAACAGAAAAGTAAATACGTGAAAAGGGTAACATTTTTAAATAACCATGAAGTGTGGTTAATGAGAATGATAGAGGATTGTAATGGAAAACCAAAGGCATATGAGATAAAACTGATTGCAGGCAAAACTGTAGTGATGGCAGCTAATGAGGGAAACAGAAAAAACACCCTGATAATTGATATAGAAGGGAAAATACTGGAACAATTTAACATATCTAATTATTTGAGATGTGTTATTGAGGAGAAGGGAAGTCTGAATGTGGAAGTAAAAGCTAGAACCAAAGGTGCTACAGCCGAACACAACTATATGACAGAAGAATTACAAAAAAACTCAACAGAAAAATGAACAAAGCAGTTGCATTACCGCTGCTTCTCTATGGCATAAAAACATGTGCAGTTAAGGCAGAGCACCCAGGGAAAGGAAAGCTGTGATGACTGAAATGAAATGCCTGCCATGGGCAGTAGGATGCACATTGTGTGACAGATGAAGAAATGAGGATATCTGATCATAGGTTTATAGCTTCATAGTTAGTACTATGCTAAATGACCTTGCAGGCCATTTTAAGCTTAGCCAGTTTCCTTTTTGGAGCTTCATTTAACCTATCCAGTTTGATGTTATATTGACCATCCTGACCCCATGGCTGATAATTATATATTACCACTGTTGAGAATAACTGGGATCATGCCATAGATAATGTGAGGTGACCCATTCATGGGACAAATCATTTAAGAGCTGTCTTTGACAATTAGTAGTACAGGGGGCAGCCCGGTGGTAAATTTTCTATTACCCATACATAGATACAAGTTGCACTTGAACAGGGGCAGGGATGAGCTTTGTTTTACATGGATGGGGACTGTACTCCAGAACCGTTTGCTATCTACTGCAAGATATAACTGTCCCTCCAAGAGGTTCTGTTGATGTTGCAGAAAAGGTTTAGATCCCTAGACTGGGTATTTCTGATGCCATTTGACTTGCTGGTGTGCAGAAATATACTCTCAAAAGCTAGTTTAGCTGCAGTAGTGAAGGAGAAAGACAACAGAAACAGATAATAGTGGTCTGGTTGCATGTTAAGGAAAGCAGGAGACAACCTGGTAAATAAGATTTGGGAGAAAGAAGAAGATGAAGGCCACAAGACAAGATAAGGGGATCAAGCCAAGAGATGAATGTATGGATTGTGTAAGAGAAGACCTGCAACAGTTAGCCGTGGCTGTTGAAGAAGGAAGGAGAGTGCCACCACATATCTTGATCCAAAGCCAGTCAACATTCTACTTTGACCATATGTAGAAATGGGAAAAAAGGGGTGATGGTGACAGTGATGATTTGACACAACATTTGCACATGAATATGTCTTCCCATTTGTGCAGGTGTACTTGCATATTGTTTGGTAGTACATTTGGAGTTTCATTATTTGGAATTTTCAAGTATGCAACCTAGACACATTTTTAAGAAAATAGTAGTGGGACAGGGTTTACATACATCGAGATAATGCACAGAAGAAACCAACTTTGAAAAAGAGCTGGAGAGTTTACAGAACCATATGGTGCAAAGGGGTTATACAAACAACTTGATGCAAGAGGGGTTAGAACTAGTGAAGAGAGATAGAAAGGGAAAGGCTAGACCATGGTTCAAAGCCAATGAGACACAAAGCCATGAGAACAACACAAAGATACAAAAAAAGTAATAAACATAGGCTTATGCTACAATATATCAACAATATCAATAGGGTTTGCCAAATAATTGAACAAAACTGGAAAATCCCGTTAAGTGAGGATAGACTCAAAAATATAGTGGCTAAAGAACCAAGCTTTGGTTTTAGATGCAACAGTAACTTGAAAGACATGTTGTGTAAAGAACCAGGAATGAGAAATAAAACTAGGTTAACATCAGATAGAACAGTTACTTTTCCTTGCAGGCACTGTAAGACTTGCTTTATGATTAATGATAAAAATAGCTTTTTTCACCCCATAAATAAAAAGGAATATATATTTAAACTATATGCAGACTGCCACATGGAAAATGTGGTATATTTAGCAATGTGTCAATCATGTCCCAGTTACTATGTAGGGAAAACCAACTGTAAACTGAAAATTAGAATGCAACATCATTTGTACAGTATTAGACAGAAAGATGAACATAATGCTCTGTATGTACATACTTCTAAGAATCCAACACACACCTTTAAATTTATGGTTATACAGGTTACTCATATGAGTAAAAGTGGGGGGGGGCATAGTGAATGTCACTGAGTGTAATGAACTACACTGGATTATAGAGCTAGCAGCAAATCACCCACCAGGTTTGAATGCATGTATACCTTTAAGACCAGCCCATAAGAAAAGGAGGGCAGTGAGATGATTGGTGGTTGTGTTTTTAAATGTATTTAAATAGACTTCATGAATGCTGTTTCACTTTCTGATGAAGTTTTATCCTGAAAGTGCTCACAGTTTTATCACCATTTTACCTGTTGTTATGGAATAAAAGTTAGCACAGCCTGTTTGGACTTGACTGTTTTCTTGGATTTACATTGTTTTTTGGCAAGCAAGTCCTTAAGGAGAAGAAGAGAGAATTATTATACACTGTTTCATTACATCCGAGTGATGCCTCCAGGTGCATCTGGAGTTAACTTCTACTGACGCCTCTAGGCATCAAATATTGCTTGTTTATATTTGCATTAATAGTACCAAAACCTTGCTATGTACAGGGTTGTAAAATATTTAATCTTAAAGCTTACAGAATGGCAAACTCAACTGCATTAATCTTTGACCTCTATCTTGTGCAGATAAATAGATATTAGCTGTATTTTTATGATATTAATTTATATAGATATAGTTTTCACATTTTCTAAATATCTCAACAACCAAGTAACACAAACAGAACTCCTTAGCCTCATATGAAAGCTCTTAGCTAAATGAATAAAATGCTGCTGACAGTATGTGTGTAACTTGAGTGGTTCCTGAGATATTGTAAGTTGTTTACAAAATATTAGAAATGCAATAGTCACTGTGTTTACTGCGACTTATAAAATTTGGTTTAAGACCTGGAACCTAAACAATACTACTACTATAAAAATAGATTTCTGAAGAGTGTGCCATTTAGACTTCTTTTATAAATCCTATGGTTCCAGAGATATAAAACATTTGTTTGAAATGTGAGGACATAATTTGATTCTGTCAAAAGGTTTGGCTCTGCCCACTGCAAGTTACAGTGCAGACTTCCTGAGCTCCATTGAAGTGAATGAGTTTAAGACCATGACTTTGGCAACAGTTATTAGTCTGCGTAAGTCCCTCTTGCAGGATATTGACATAGCTAGAGGAATCAATGACTGCTCTCCATTTGCAATCATCAAAAAACTTTGTCAGCCATAGACCTTTAGTTTTTGCCTGGATTTTAGAGAAGTACATTCTAAACAGTAGGGGTTGCAGAACCAATCCATGTGGAACACCACTGGTTACTCGTTAATTGGAGGAGGTAGAATCAGTCCCCTACTTTGACTGCAGGAGTTCTATCAGTGAGCCAGTTTGCAACCTTCTTGACAATATATGGGTAGATACCCATTTTTTTTTAATTTTTCCAAATCTTTTGGGTTTCTAATACCATGATGGGAATGGACCCCATTCCTAAGTCAAAATATGATAAAAGTTCATGAAGTTAGTATTGTTTCAATCTTTGATGTCAGGCAGAAGTGCTCTATGCAGCACCAGCAATGTGCCCAGTAATGACTCCTTCTGCAGTTCATATGGAGTTACATGTATTGGTAATGTATCTAAATATGCTTGTAGATTCTTTTTTATAAGACCCATTCCTCCCACTACTATTGGAACTGTCTGGGTATCTTTCTTCCACATTGCTCTCATTTCTGTCTGCAAATACTGATATTTTATGGCTTTGTGCCTCTCTGTATGCAAGACACTGTAGTCACTGGGTGTGGTGATTTCAATGATAAAAGCTACTTTTGTCTTCTTTTCATGGACCACTATATCCGGTTTTCTAGCATCTATCATTTGAACTGTCGGTAATGAGTGATCCCATTTGATGTAGACTACATAATTTTCTATGATGGTTTGTGGCTCATGTTTCCAGTGTTTTTCAGCCACTTCATTACCATAATGTTTATACAGTCCCTATTGCAACAGTCTTGTCACATTATTATGTCTTTCAGCATACAGTCCTTCTGCCATTAGTATGTCACAACTAGCAACGAGATGTGCGACTATTTACAATTCGGTTTTACAAAACCTACATTTGTCTGTTTCTGCCACATGTTCAATGGACTTTGTAAACCAATGTGTATGTAGCCTACTATCTTGGGAGGTCAGTCTTAACCTTCCATCTCTTGGTTTGAATTCACATCTCCTTAACATTCCTGCCTTTGATCCATATCAACATGAGGTTCTTCCAGAAGTTTTCTATACTTGCAGCTATATTTATCCATCTTCCACATTTTTTGCCTTCTCATCTGATCCTTCACCTTATATTCTTTCTTTTGTTTTTTGGCACATTCACTTGCTGCTTTATTTTTTTATTTACGTCTCGTTTGATTTCCATTCCTGCTTGATGCCGATATGCTTCTGCTAGACTAAGCATGGAAGTCATCTTAGATCTATTCTCCACATGTTTTAAAACATTCACTAAATTTGGGTCTTATGAGGTCAGCAGATATGTGTGCAGTTCCATGATTGCATATCAATACATGTGATCAATTTCAAGGAGGCCCATACCTCCTTCAGAATGGGGAATATGTAATCTTGGGTGAGCATGAAGCATCCTTCTTGTTTTCCTCTCTAATCTAGCCAACACATTTTGGGGCCAATCAATCACTCCAAAACTGTAAGTTAGGACAGGAAGAGCAAACTGGTTTATAGCTTGAATTGTGTTACTAGATGTCAATGCTGTTTTCAGGATTAATTTAATTCTTCTAAAATATTCCTTACTAAGTTTTATTCACATTTATTCATGTTTTATTGTTGATCCTTTATCAGTTCCCAAATATTTATACACTCCCTCTTGCTCAAGTTTTTTTTCTATCACATTCTTATCCCAAACTGGTATTTTCTTGATGCTCCAGTTTTCCTGCTTTGAAGGTTGCTTTTGCACACGTATCAAGATCAAATAACATTCTTATATCGTCTGAAAACATTTTGACAACTTGCAGTTGTGCTTTCAGTTCCTCATCTGATAAGCTATACAGTTTTAAATAATCGACAAAGTGAAGATGAGAGGTTTTTACACTCTGTTGTTTTCCAGGAGCCAAATTATAGCCATGGCCTAATCTGTTAAGTAGACAGCTTAATGGGTTAAGTGCAAGACAGAATAGCAATGGTGACACAGTCACCCTGGAATATCCCCCATTGAATATTTATCTCTGGGATAATAATTTTTCTTTTATCATGGCTCAATTGCAAAGTAGTAGTTAATCCAAATCCAACTCCATGCCAGTAAGGAGTTAGTGCATGGCCAACTGTATCAATCCTGAAAAATCACAAAGGCCAGCACAACATAGTCAACAATTTATTTATTTATTAGAATTTATCCACACGCAGACAGGTTTCAGCTACCAAGCCTTTTTCACTGCATTTAGCATTCATATCTCCACCCCACGATTAAATAACCAGTACTTACGTCCCATTGGTAAATTATAAATTATAAATGATCATTAACCCTGTTGGAAAAAGAGCTCCCAATGAAATATTCCACTTTTTCTCCTTTTTATCCAATATACTGTGCCAATTCAATTTATCCTTATTTCTAAACATGATCCTATCAATAATAACAAACCTGAATTGAGCTTTAGGATGTTTAGTATGTTTTTACAGGGCATTAGACTGACGAGTGCATCAAACACCACTGAGATGTTTGGAAATGTGTAACTTCAAAGACCGTGAAGACTACAAGCCTGACAATTTCATGTCACCAAACAAATGATCCAATCTGAGGTACAATCCCCATGCACCCAAATATCAAATACCCACGAGGTACTTTTAGAGCTAAATGCTTGGGTAGTACTCACATATTTGCAAAAGCTACAGTGATTACAGGGTTGACAAAGTAGTCTGACACTGTTTCATGGTCACTGTAATGTAGTTGATCGGTGTAGGGAGTATCTTATACATTTTTAAGCACTCTTTTATCCATGAATGTGGGATACTATCAAATGCTTTTTTGCAGTCAGTCCAAGCCATACTTTACAGTTCTCCACTATGACTTTATTTAACAACAATGATCCTTTGTTCCATATGACTTTCTTTCATTGCCCTTTTGTTCTATTGCCATAATTGAGTTTTCTTCTAAATGACTATAAACTCTGTCAGCATCAGTTCCAATGTAGAGTTTATAAGTCACTGATAGGGAAGTTATCGGTCTATAATTTTTAGGGTAGCTTGTAGGCTCACTCTTAAGTAAGAGCATTGTATTTCCTGTGTTAGCCAGGTTGGTGTCTGTTCATGGTATGCATAAAAATATTTCCTGCTCATGGCTAAATCTTCATGCGAAGATGTTAATACTTTTAACCAGAAGTTTAGCACTGCATCTGGGCTGGGGGGTTTTCCAATTAGAGGCTTTCCTTAACTTTGTTTCAATTTCTCTGGCTGTTACTTCACCCCATTTCATATATTGTACCTTTAAATTTCTTATTCTTTCTTTTACTTCTTCTATCCATTTGGCATCTTTGTTATGTTCCACATGATCTTTATAAATACTTCTCCAAAATGTATCTATTTCTTCTTTTTTTGGTGGTCCTTCAATTCCTTTTACCTTGTTTCCCAATTCTGTATAAAACTTTTTTGGATCATCAATAAATTGCTTAGTTTTTACTTCTCTTTTATATTTATCTGTGTATCTTGGAAGTTTTTCCACCTGTGCTGAGATTTTTAGTTTATTTGCGATAGTACATGATAGATCCTGATCTGTTCTAATACTGCACATTGCCTTATCAGATGTATCTTTCTTAGCATTTTTGTTGATCTGTTCCCTCTTCTATGCTCCTCCAACAGTGACACTTCTTGTCTCAGTTGCTTTATACTTTTCTCTATTCGATACTTCCATGATGATATTTAATTTCTCCCCTTTCTTTCCCTTACTACCCTGAGTTCTTGTGGCAGAACTATATCAGCTATCATTTTAGCTGCACAGTTATATATCCTGTTTACTTAAGTTATATCGCATGGATCTCTATGGACAGTCCTAATTACTGTGTTCATTTCTTTTATCAAACTTCTAACTTTTGGGGTTTTATTGGCCTTCTGCACTCTATTTCTTTCATTGATCTTAATATGTTTATCTATTTCTACCAAATCAAGCAACTCTTCTCTTAACTTATTTTCTTCTAAACTGAGGACACATTTTTTGTTTTCCATTTCCTGCGGGCATTCCATAGAAAGTTCTATAGTATCTTCCTTTTGCACATTCTCTTAAATTTCATCCCATGCCATTCGTTTCTCTGTCACATGGGAACTCACTGGCCTATCACTCCTCAACATTGACTGAGTCAGAGTTTCCACAGTTTCCTGCTCCTTCTCTTGATGTCTAGCTTCAAGTGAATGTTTATACTGGTTTCTTCTGCAAGGCTTCATATGGAATCTGAAGCACTGCCTCCCATTCCATGTCCATAGTTCTATCCTGTTGAGATGCTCTCTGAATTAGATTTTCTACACTGACTTATTCACTTTGCAGGTACTCCACAACCTCAGTTTCTATTTCTTTAACTTCTCCATTACTAATCTCCTTTTCTACTTTTCCTTTGTCTTCTTATCTTTTGAATTGTAAAGTTTTCCATGTCAGGATTGCTTTGTCTGTGTTTCTCTTCAAATAACTTTAATGCTGCTCCTTTTGTATTGTTTGCCTTCTCCTTTGCATAGATATTACACCATATTAAATATCTTTTCCATTCCCATGTCCATATTTCTTCTTCAGATGTCAGCTACCCAGAGTTTATCAATGATGCCTGAGTGGGAGATTTTGTGAAAGGTTTTGGAGAAGTTTAGGTAGGCCCTGTGCAAAGATTTACCCTCATCTAGGGCTTTGGTGACTGTCTCAAAGAAGTACATTAAGTTTAAAAGGCATGATCTCCCCTTGACAAAGCCAAACTGGGTGGGATCAAGCATATGGAGATTTCCTATATCTTTGCTGATAAGGTCCATGATGATTTGCTCCATGGCCTTACAGATAAGGCTGGTCTAGCTAATGGATCTATAGTTGCAAGGGTCAGTAGACCATTGTGCAAAGGGATGATAGTAACTGTTTTCCATTCTGTTGGGATGAAGCAGTGCTTAGGCTGTGATTGAAAAGAGTACCCAGTGGTGTTGCTAATTCCTGTTTTACCCATGTAGAACACAGCCTGGTATATTATCTGGTCCCACAGATGCTGTGTTTTTGGTCTTGGAGTGGGCATTTAAGACCTTCTCCATAGAAATACTAGGTGGAGGACAGGTGGTGCGAATGCTATGGGGTATGTGTGGTGGGGACAGGGGGTGGAGTTTTTAATGAACCTGTCAGCTGGCAGGTTTGCTATATCCACAGGTCCTGTACATGTAGTAGAATTAACTACATGTTCAGTGCAAATCTGGGACTTCCCTTTGAGATTACAGATGTAACTAATGGATGCCTTATGGTTGTCTTTAGTTGTGAAAGCTAATTTGGATTTGTAGTTAGTTTTGGAGGACTTCACAAGGAGTCTTATATGCTGTTTTAAGTTGAGGAGAGAATGTTTCCAGTTTTGAGTCCATTCCTTCCTACTCTTAGACAGAAATTTCTTTCTGTTATTGTATAGCCTGTTAATGACAGATGTCCACCAGGCTGGTTTCTTTTTCCTTGAAGATCTTACTTTGATCATACCAGGTACGGCAGAGTCAATACAATTGTATAGATGTTCCTATAAAACAATGGTGTATAACCCAACATAGATGTCCATTCCATTTGTGGTGGGAGGAGCTATGAAGCTATTTATGCTGTCTCATAAGAGGTTGTAGTTGGCCTTGGAGATGTTTTTAGTCTAGTTGATGCTGGGGGGGGGGGTTGGTGTTATAGTTACTTCTAACGAGACTGATTTGTGGTCAGATCTCACCAGGGAGGGCAGTACACTGGGGGTGGTGCAACGGTTTCCCATATTGGTAAGCACCAGAACCAGAATATTTCAGCCCCTTGTTGGGGTATCAACTAGCTGATCCAAGGCATTGGAGTTAATGAAATCCAAAAACCTTTGGGTAAGTGAGTTAGAACATGTATAATTTACCCTGTCAATAGACAGATAATTAAAGATGCCCAAAACCTGGGTGTTCGGTTGTATCTTGATTGACTCAAGTAGATCCAAGTAGGCTGAGTGGATGTCCTGTTTCATAGAGGAGGTCCTATAACTGGCAATGACTTGAAAAGGGGTCGTACAACAGTCAATTGCAACTGACGTAATGCCAGGGAATCGTGCTGTGTAACCAATCTAGAGGTGTATTTACCTTTAATGAATTATGATACACCACCTCCCTTAGTTCTCATGCCTTCAGTTTGCGGTCTAAATGTGTGGAAGGAAATGTAACCTGATATGGCTGGGCTGCTCTCCACAGCCTTAAACCAGGTCTCTGTGATTGCACAATTGTCAGCATCTTCCAAAGTAAGGACAGCTTCCAGTGAGTGTAGTTTCAGGTTTAGACTACTAGCATTTAGCAGCATGAGCTTGAGGTTGTTTTTAGAGGGTATTTTTATGTTGGGAATTTTGTTCTTGTGACATTGCCTAAAAAGGCACTATGGGAGTGGCAATAGCCTTAGCTAGTAGCCAAAATCCCAGAGGTGACAGATGAAGACCATCTCTGGCAAAGCATCGAGGTATGTTGACCATATCATCCCAGGCTGACAGATACTGGATCCCTTTAAAATAACACCAGAAACTTAGCCAATTGTTGAAGTCAATAATTTTTTGTCTATACTGTGGCATCATCCTAGGCAAAGGTAAAATGTTGCTCAAGGTAAGGGACATACCTGGTTGAGACACATAATCAGAGAGCTCAGTCATGTCTCTCTTATTATAGTCCAGTGAGGTATGTCTCAAGTCGTTCACACCAACATGGAGTATGATGGAGTCATACAAATACCTGTTGTTGAGAGACTTGAGTGCATGTGTGATATGGCAGATCCTAGCTCCTGGTAGACAGCTGACCATGACATTTCCTTATCCAGCCTGGTGAGAGGGATATCTGTGTGTCTCACAATGGAGTCACCTAAGATTAAAATGTTTGGTTCTGTGTTATGCCTTAGGGGCTTGTCTGATGAGACACAGATTATGTGTACTATGTTCTGCAGGGGATGTATTATGTGAAGTTTGGTGTTTGTGAGATTTCTGGTGTTTACTGTTTAGCTTCTGGTAGAGACCTCCACATATGTAAGTTTATGACATTGTTGATTGGTTGGTGCAGGGGATGAGGTTTGCATGCTGACAACCTGCTTAGCGTCAGATGTACTGACTGGTGAGCAAGAGAGCCTGGATTCTAGGTTCATAATATAGGTGCATCTCTCGCATATTGAATTTGTGTCAATTAGAAGAAGTGGGTTGTCAGTGTTCATGAGGCAATTGCTACATTGCCTCAGGATGACTACGTCAACCAGGCTGTCTGGAGAAACTGTAGGGAAATTGTCCATTCATAATGCTAGGTAAGTTAATGTGGTCAGACACAGGGAGAGGACAGGAAGGACCAGGTAAAGAAGAGGACAGAAAAAGTGGTAAAAAAATACGAAAGGCTAGTGGGTAAGATCTGTGTTGGTACCTCAGGAGCTTCTCTGAATGTGTCACCTGTCAGTGAGGGACAATCATGAGAACTCACTGATAGAGCACCAGCAGAATACTAAAGGAAAATTTACAGGCAAAAATATTTGTCTATAACCATCAGTGGTATCCAGCAGTGAGAAATACACAAGAAAGCGCAAACCCATTCAAAAGCAGTGCTTATACACCAAAAGTGAGCAAACTGATTTATAGTAAAAACACAGTTCAAAAGAACATATACAGTTCAAAAGAACAAACTACAGTGAAAAATTCTACTTAAGTTTTGCAGAAATCAGCAGACTGGTCAGATAAATACAGCAGAGCAGTAACTGGTTGCCAAACTTTGTGGAGCTTTGTTAAAAGAAATGCAAACTCATGCAAACGCGGTGCTTATGTAGCAAATGTGAGCAAACTGATTTAAACAAATTAACCAATTTGCCTGGAGCAACAAACAGAGTTGTTTTTCTGGTGGTGTGTGTGTGTGTGTGTCTGTGTGTGTGTGTGTGTGTGTGTGTGTGTGTGTGTGTGTGTGTGTGTGTGTGTGTGTGTGTGTGTGTGTGCGTGTGTGTGTGTGTGTGTGTGTGTGTGTGTGTGTGTGTGTGTGTGTGTGTGTGTGTTTTGGGTTCAGTAATGTGAATTTATTTAGCTTATTCTATTTTATTCATATTAAACTAAATAGGAGATGTAGCCTATGTTTTACCTTTACTTTTTCTACCAGTGCAAGACTGGGATTCGGAAACATCACTCATACAGAAAAAAATATGACAAAATAGTGCAGTCAAAATAGAGCAATTTGACCTGGATCTGCGTACCAATGTATAAGGAATGATGTTGCACAGCAAAGTCAAACTAATTAGATATTTTGCAAATGAAAATCAGGCAGGTCACATAAAAAGTGTCACTGTATAACATCTGTCACATGACTTAATTGAAACTAGTAATGTTCATGGAGCTTGTACAAGAAGACGGACAGCTGAGAGCCCCGCTAAAGAATATGCAAAAAAGTCCCTCCTAATTTATTGTTACAAGGAAAAATAAATAAATGTATAGGACAGTCAGAACACGGGAAGTGAAAGCAGAAGAACACACAGATAGATGGGGAAAAATGCCTGTTCTTTTTTACCAAAAAAGGCACTGTGCAAAGGCAACAAGGGAATCTGTTGGCAAATAGAAACTTTAACTGAGGCTGGCAAAGAAAAACAAAAGACAAATAAAGGCCAAAAGGTGGGGTGCTGTCACAAATGGGAGGGAGACAGGGACAGACAGATGGAGGAGGGGCAGTTGGTAGAAAGGAAGACTATGTAAAAATATGAAGGGAATTAAAAGACAAGAAAGAGAAGTGGTATGATGGGGTATAGGGTGGGGTAAAAAATTACAAATGTGCTTCCCATTGCCACATACAGCAGAGGTCAGCGAAATCTGTGACCCCCATCATGGCTGTTGGATCACTAGTCAGAAGAAGGCAGCTGCATGAAGCTGTCAGTCAAATTATATGTTCCAGGCAGCAAATTTGGCTTTATTTTCTTTGATTATTAAGTTAAGTTGTTCAGTTAACAGAGACTCAGTGGTGATGTGTTGCATTTTATTTTGAATCTTTTAGTCATGGAGTTATTTTATTTTTGTTTTCTGTTACTGTTTATTTGGATCAATAAATCTATGTGTTCAGTAAGTGGACAACCACCACCATTAGCAAACCTTCCAACTCCTGACACATGACATACTTTGACACCCCCCCCCCCCCGTGACAGCACTGATGGGAGTCTGGTACTTCTCTCCCCCACCATATTATGTGAACTATGTCACCCAGCAGAGAGGCTGCACTGGATAAACCTGGACACTCAGCAGGTGATATCAAACAGGTGGTTAGTAAGGTGGCTGTTGCCACATCACACCCCACATACACTGCTTAAAATAGGAACATAAATGAAGAAAAGCAATAAACTACATAGAGTAGGAAAAATGCATGACAAGAAAGAGGATAACAGAAAAGAAAAATAAAATAATAATCACTAATATGTACCAGTGGCATAACAGTTCCTGAAGGAATAAAATGTTGTTATTTGTACAATAGCAAACTGCGCAAAACAGATCACAGTGGAGTAGAACAGGAAGTGTGTTACAGTAGCCAAGACTACATGTGTGTATATCCTGTGTATAGTGTATGAGTTATAAGGAGTGACTGCAAGGACCATGAAAACCTGCAAAAGAACCCCTTCAGTGCCCTGTACCATGTGCAAAAGGGTACTAGAATTAGGTAGCATCGATTGTACGTTGAACAGCACTCTGCATGGCACCATAGCAAATGTACCTTGAGGACATTACAACAGAAAACAACAGCTTGCCATAACCATGGGCCACAGGTGCAACACTACTAATGCAACATGACATAGAACAGTCATAATTTTATACAGAATGATATAGGACAGTCGCCATTACATTACAAACATCAGCATGTCAATATCACTTGCATTGGCATGGTGCTTTGAATAGTTCATGGACAAATTATGCTGAGCAGGAAGACTAGTCAGGAATACATGAATGGTAAGAGGATGACTATGGTCATGGCAACATTAGGAGGAAGACACTCAGGTCCACAGTACAGATTAACACAAGGCATGTCAGAACAGTCATCATTACCATATCACTAGTGGCACTTTCTTGGAGTTAGGATTGCTGACAGAATAAGTAATCATGAATTGCCAAGTTATGATTATCAGAAGGCACATGATAGCAGTATGCAATGTTTAAACTAACTATCAGCACTGCAACAATATTAAATACTACAGGTAAGTAAAATATGTGTGGCTATAACATCACTGGTTTATAAATACACTAACATATGAATTCCACACATCTCCAATATATTAAAATATAGTCTTCAATTTCAACAGGAGTTGAAAAACATAAAAAGAAAGAAATATGTCCAACTTATGAATGTACACTTTTGCATAAATTATTAAAATTAACCATCTGTCATGATAATGGATTATAAAAGTGTGGTGCACTTTCCATATCTTACTCTTCCTATTTACAAAGAATGTAATGGAGACACCTCTTCAGGTTGTTGTGATGCCTTATTGTAATGCCTGTGACATCCCTCACCTACCCACTGGCAATCCAGTACTAGGAAAATTTGTATGGAGGATTCTCACAACAGTTTCTCAGCAAGCACTCCCACTGACGTATGCAGGATTTACAAGAAACTTGCAACTTTTTTCCTGCTCCATGAATGAGCCCTTCCACTTTTAGCACCCTCAGTAGCCATAACCACTTCATAGGCTGCAACTGTAAGCAAAATGGTTGGGAAATCACACGTGTGCATGTTGCAGGTATCGTGACACACCGACAGGCATCAGGAAAGTGCAATAATGCAGACGATAATCATTGTTGCACATAGATGAACATGTGCCAACGTGGTGTCTGGGGTGTGGAAGATCCATTAGCTTTCATGTACATACCCTGTACCACCCACATACATGTACATAGTTAGACTACACCACCACCAAGGGGATAAAAAGCTGATTAATAGATCTGTCACCCTGCAGGGGTCACTGATCTTCCTAGGTATGCGCAATGCACTTTATGGTCATTTAATTATGCTCACCATCATGTGTGAGTTTAATTGCACAGTAATACTTCAATTCTGAGATTCATTGATAATTACACTTAACTAACTCATTAGCATAATTGCAGAGCTGCAAGACCAGAAACTGGATGATAAAAAACAGCTGTTGTAGTAACAAAACATTATTTGAACAACAACATAAAACTGAAAATTGCTGGAAAGGTGATTTACCCTAATTAAATTATAAAGTAAAAAGGTTCATGCCCATATACAATAATTTTTTTCTATAAAAGTTTTGACTAATGTAACACTAATTTTCGACCTCAATGTTATCTTAAAAGACAGTTACTGCCTGCAAACTGCAAATATAAAATGTAAAATCCCACAGTTGATAGTTTATATAATGATTAACCTGAGCAGTTGAGAGCATGACAAATCTTAAAACAAGCTGCATTTCTCAAAATACCAAACACTCTTCACTTGTGAGCATTGCTAGATTATAAATCAGCACCTATCAACTTTATATAGTGCTATTATAAAAAATTAAAAGAGGGTTGAGTGGAACAGGTACATAACTTTATTTAAATTTTAGAAAACTTGGTAACAGGAATAATTAAAGTATGTTTGGTAGATTCAATAAGCCCTACATGGTCATTTTTACTGTGTGCATGTTGTGTGCACATTATGGCTCAATGTACATATATGGTAGCAATGAAATTTAGATTCCATAAGCACTGTGTGGAGGTGTGCACCCCCACACAAAATAAACACTTTTGCATGCTAATTACAGCTTAAGTAACTGAATCGCATGCTAATCAACCAATCCAATATGGTGCAGCTATTTAACAAGCTATAAAGCATCCATGTAGACTCCGTGCTGTTTTTTCCTGTGAATTCCAAAACTTTTGGAATACAGCCATAGAAAGGAATCTACACGGACAGAATGTTAGGGGTTGCTGCTGCTTTAAATCATTTTGTATGTGCTACAAGCTGAAGCCAATGCTGCTCCTGCTGCTGTTATAGGCCTAGGTTGAGAAGGAGAAGAGTTTTCTGGCCCCATTTAACTTTTCACAACCTACTTATGGGGAAATTGTAGAGCATTACATTGTGGGCAGTGACATACTACAGGCGCTCTGCGGTCTTAAATTCAGAGCCAGAGCCAACCAAGGGGAACCCATCCTAGTGGAGACAAAGGTAAGTGTAGCCCTTAGAATCTTAGCTACAGGTACCTTTCAAGGACCAACAGGGGACATGTTGGAGGTGTCACAGGCATCAGCATCCAGGATCCTCCACCAATTAATAAATGCTATGCTCCAACATGCCAGTGACCACATATATTCTGCCTATAGTTTTGAAGACAGGGCCAAAAATATGCAGGAGTTCTACTATGTAGCACACTACTCTGAAGTAATGGGTGCCATCTTTTGCACACATATAGAATGAATTCACCAACCAGGGAACAGAATGGGGTCTACATAAACAGAAAGGGCTACCACTCTATCAACTGCCAAGTTGTGTGTAATGCCAAGGGAATCATCCTAAAAGGGTGTGCTGGCAACCCTGGCAGTTACCATGACTCACATATTTGGTACACCTCCCAACTGTACCAGATGTTTGCTAGGGGGATATCCCACATGGTCATTTACTGAAGGATGCAGGCTATGCATTGGAACCATGGCTGATGACACCCATCAGAAATGCACACACACCAATGGAAGAATGTCATATTGAGGCATGTGCTCAAACCAGAAATATCTTAGAGCATGCTGAAGTCTCAGTTACGGTGCCTAGATGCATCTGTGGGAGCCCTGCAGTGTAATCCATGGACATGTACAGAAATATTTATAGTATGTACCATGCTACAACAACATCATACTGATGAAACAGTTTCAGCAGGATCAGCAAGGGGAAGGGGCACACATCCCACCACCAATGCCAAGGTCACCACAGCCACAGAGAGATGAGGCGTCAGAGGGGGGACCACCAGCTGCTGCAGGTGTAGGCAGACATAGGCCTGCTCAGTATGCCCTCACATTGGCTAAGAAACAATGCATAGCACACTCACTTACACCTAGAGGCCTAAAAAACTTACTACTAACTCACATACATTTAGTAACATTGATGCCCAGCAACTCATACAACCTTTACCTCCCTATGTATTGGCTGTGTACTGCTTGCATTAGACAGAGTCTGCCCTGAACTAAAACTGTGGCAACTACTGAATTTACTAGGCAGGTCCAAGAACCTGGAGTGCATTGTTTAACAATATGAATGTGTGGCATATCCTTGTATTTCATTACTTGGTCCAGTAAGCAAGTAAAAGTTGGTAGATTTGTACAGAAATTACCTTAACATGTGACAGCACAAACTTATTTAATTATATGTGTCCATTACTAAGTAGTAGGCCTCAGGCATCAACGATTCATATGCAGTCATACCTCTCAAGAGTACTGATAATCACTGCATTTCCTCAGTTTAGCACCATCTGTTTGCACTGGAAAATCATTAAAGACAGAAGTTAGAATGTAATGATACACATTGCAGTTTCTGACTTCACAGCCCTGACAAGATCATTCACTATAAAGTTGTGAAATTTTGATGCTATCAATTGTTTAACTTTCCAAGGCTAATATAATTCAAAGGTACAATTACCAGTTCAACAACACAAATGCAGGTATATACTAAGCACTAAGTCAGCTATGCACCCTGAGCATCAGACACAAAGCTTATATTTTCCTGAATTCAAAAGATAGAAAACAGGGATATGGCACAGTTATGATAGCTTGTACAGTATGTTGTGTTGGGGGGGGGCCTAGGCAGATACAAAAGGTTGGTGAGTGTGTGTGTGTAAGAAAGAGACACAGGCTGACATTTGGATAAACCATCAAATGGCCAGTGAGTCAAAATGAGTATCTGTTTTGTGTGTGTGTGTGTGTGTGTGTGTGTGTGTGTGTGTGTGTGTGTGTGTGTGTATCTGTGGGGTCCTCTAGGTGAAATTGCTGTGTGAGTGTCTGCATGAACATAGCCAAGCTCTGTGCTAGCTCTACATCTTAGTGTGTTGGACAGGTATGAGCAGTGCACGGCAGAGGCGGCAGTTCATCATTATCATCCCTGACCACAAGAACTGGCTATGCGAGGAGTTGTACTTGCACATCTATGAAGACTGTCAGATGCAGTGTTGCTACATGAACAGACTGATGTCTGCTGGATGAGTTCCCTTCACAGGAATGCCCAGGAACTCAACCTCATGTCCTGCCACATCTGGGTTTTAACAGCGCACTCACTGATGGAGCACTTAAAGTACTGCCACTATGGGAGTGTGATTGGTCACGGCCATGTTGGCTGAGAGCAGATGATATTGCTGACCTTTGTCCAGTAGGATGCTGATCCCCTCCCAGCAGGTGTGCAGATGTTCCATCACAGACAATGCTGGTTCCATGACAGACCGGCCTGATT
Organism: Protopterus annectens; assembly: GCF_019279795.1. Lineage (NCBI taxonomy): Eukaryota > Metazoa > Chordata > Ceratodontiformes > Protopteridae > Protopterus > Protopterus annectens. The sequence goes on along the minus strand of NC_056743.1, from coordinate 550,453,954 downwards.
CCATCACAGACATGCCTTGTTCTAACAACTCCTCATTTATTCATCACAGACAATGCTGGTTCCATGACATACCAGCCTGATTCCATCACAGACGTGCCTTGTTCTAACAACTCCTCATTTATTCATCACAGACAATGCTAGTTCCATGACAGACCGGCCTGATTCCATCACAGACATGGCTTGTTCTAACAACTCCTCATTTATTCATCACAGACAATGCTGGTTCCATGACAGACTGGCCTGATTCCATCACAGACATGCCTTGGTCTAACAACTCCTCATTTATTCATCACAGACAATGCTGGTTCCATGACAGACCGGCCTGATTCCATCACAGACATGCCTTGTTCTAACAACTCCTCATTTATTCATCACAGACAATGCTGGTTACATGACAGACTGGCCTGATTCCATCACAGACATGCCTTGCTCTAACAACTCCTCATTTATTCATCACAGACAATGCTGGTTCCATGACAGACCGGCCTGATTCCATCACAGACATGCCTTGTTCTAACAACTCCTCGTTTATTCATCACAGACAATGCTGGTTCCATGACAGACCAGCCTGATTCCATCACAGACATGCCTTGTTCTAACAACTCCTCATTTATTCATCACAGACAATGCTGGTTCCATGACAGACCAGCCTGATTCCATCACAGACACGCCTTGTTCTAACAACTCCTCATTTATTCCAGCCATTGAATGGGCAACACGGTGTAGGCAGTCACTTATATCAGACTATGCCACATCTACAACCCTGAGCATTTGTCTGGAGCACCTATGGAAACTTGAATGTGCCACAATGATGGCCCTAAACATACCCTAAGTGGCATGGGAAGAGACATCTCCACCAGGTAGAGGAGGGACAGCAGGCCCCCTTGGAAACCCCAAATCAGCCCTGCTGCATGGCATCTTACCCACAATTTGGCTATGGTCAGAGTCAGCAGACACTGAAGCCACTGTAGCCACAGTTCCCTGATCAGTGGCTTCACCCTCTACATGTCCAATATCAGTGGGCTTACTGGAATGGGTAGGCATAGGTCTACTGGATGTGTCCACTGGAATGGCTGTATGTCAACATTTGCACCCCCTGAGTGTGCCTCAGTTTGGCCATCATCATCATCATCATCATCATCATCATCAGAGTCTGCTAATACACTGACATCAGGTGGCAGAGGTCCCACACTCCCACTGTCATGATTGCCTGTCATAAAAATCAACAAACACAGGAAAGAATTAATATCTACATTACTATAGATCAATATATGCTAACAAAGTAACAGTGCTGCCACTATTACAGAAAGTACAGAAATACACACAACAGGCCTGTCATCAACAGCACACACTAAAATATTTCTTTAAATTGCCAGACAGTAATTGATATAAAATGGTTGACTTACCATCTTCAGATAAGGTACTCCTCTGCAATCCAAACAGTCCTGGAAGAAGTTAAGCAACAGGTAAGGGCAACATCATCACAATTAACAGTAATGCAGGGGGTAATAATTTTACCCCTTTATATGCTCATTAACTATACTTTAAACAAGAACGTGGCTGACAACTCACCTAAGCTGATAAGTGTAGCAATCTTCAATCCCCTCCCAAAAAGACACATGACACAGAAGTTATTAATTTCAATGTTTTTTACTATACAACAGTATTCAGCTGTTGAGGTACCCAACCTTACCTAGATGCTCATCCTGGGACATACTTGCTGTCTCTAAAAGTGCTGCTGTGACATCCAGCACATGCTATACTGCACTCTCCTAAGAACTGTCTGGATCCCTGATATTGGCCAGGAAATTTTCATTGGGTGATACTGGCCAGGAACTCTTCACTGGGTGTTAGTGGTGGTTCCCTAGCAGGCCCTCCCCCAGGAACCATCTGGTCGTGGCCCACTGCAGCTGCTCCTCTCTGTGAAGTTGTCATCATGTCAGTAGCCCTGTGGCCCACCTGCTGATATGTCCTGCCCTGGCCACACATAGCATTCAGATCATTCACTATCTGTTGCCAAATTTGCATCCTATATGCCATATCTCCCTGTCCACTTTCCAGAAGAAAAGCACCATGTTGTCTAAAGCCATCCACTATAACCTGGGTCTCAGCATCATTGAAAGGGGGGTTCCAAGGATTGGCATGCCTGGGTGGCATACCCCTAGGTGTCCTAAAAGACAACAGAAGGATAATATACATAAGTTTCACATAACTACTTAATAATCGTTTACAGATAAAAAAAGAAAAGGTAGCCACTCAGCATTATTCCCTTTATAAACATACAACAGGCAATATACAGAATAAGGAGAGTAACCAGAACAACATATCCTTGTTTGTGCCCTAACAGTAACAAACCTTTGCTTCCCCCCAAAAAAGAATTGTCTATCAGTGTTTGTGCCATAACAGTAACTCATCTTTGCTCACCCCCAAAGAGAACATGAAAATGACACATTTAGCTAACAAATTCATCTTCGAAATGTGAAAAGTGCTATCAAAGGAACTGCCCCTGAAACATTTGTATGTACTTATCACGCAGCATTCCATTTTCATGTATTGGCAATCATGTATACCTCTGAAATGGCTTGACAAACATACCCATGCCATCAGTACACTTCTAACTAATGCAAACAGATAAAAGTGTAAAAGCCTTTGCTTCAGATTTTTCTTAAATCCATTCCAGCACATGCAGTATGTAGCTCACAAAATGGAAGCATACCTTCTGAAGTTCACTACTTCTCTGTACAGATATATTCTGAAGAAATAGCTTATGTACAGTCTTCCCAACATAAACAATTCTCCTCACCATCAGTTTGCCTAGCTACATGGTTGCCTTTTTATATGGTGTACATTCAGGGCTGTAACATATTTAAGATGCAAATGAGATGTGAACTCATTAGAACTGCTGAATCCCAAATACTAGGACCCATGTAGGAGATGTAAACATAGTGCAGACACCCCCCTCAGGGTTTGGTTTAATCAATTGCAGCTATGAATGATTAGCATTTGGGACAAGGAAAATACAAACAGCATTGCAGGCTGCCTTATTTCTACTGAGTGTGTCAGGTTAGAGCTACAAAGTTTTAAATGTAAGGTTGGAAATGTAAGTAAGGAGCACAAAATTCACAGGTTTTGTTCGTTAACATCTAACCTGTCCTTCATCTGTTGGCAAGTGCATATGATATTATTTCCACTTAATATCCTCACACATTTTAAGGCCAGTGATATATAATGGCTTAGTCTCAGATTACCGGTCAGATAAATGAAGAATGGCCAACAAACACAGTGTTTGCACAATGCGATGCTCAATCACGAGAATGGAGGATATGAATTCCGACTTTGGCCATGCTTATCTCATTTTCATGAAGTACGCAGTGTACAAACTGGACAGCTGGGCCCCCCTAGGAAGCAGACAGGACTCAGATAGCCAAAAGTAGAAACTGGATACATTTCATTAATGCTGTTGATCATAGCACAAACCTGCTAAGTGGTGTTGAGTGGTAGTTAACAGTGAAACCTTAAGAATGACTACTAAAATAGCGAGTGTCATGTACCTAGTCCTGTGGCAGCAGGTGGAAGTGTAAGTCTGGTGTACAGATGGTCCTGGGTTCTAGAACAGGGTGTGCTACCTTGTTTCACTGTTCTGACATTGCAGTCTATAGCAATGAACTAACAGACAATTGTTATTTCAACCTTCTTATGGCAACAGGTGTAAGTGTAGGATTGCCATACACATGGTCCTGGGTTCAAATACAGGATATTCCGCAAACATTTTCTGTTGTCACACTTCCCATTATAGTCCCTCTCACTTACAGTACTTCAGATAGTGGAGCTAATATTAATTACATGTATGAGGGCTGACACAGTAGTATTGCATCATTATTTATCTATGCACTACCACATTTATTCTCAGATATATGACTGTGGGTATACTGTGTACTGTATTCCTGCAAGTATAACTCTTCTGTCTGGACTGACATGGCCTTCACATTTCCCTAATGCACATACACAACCTGTACATCCAATAACCATGGATTTGTAATTGCACTTACGTAATGCTTCACTGCTAATCTCCGCTTACTATCGCTCAAATGAGTTGCTTGATGTTGTGCACAGCTGATCAATGAGTTTGCATGATGGTAAGTGGAGCACACTTTTAAATAGTGTGTTTACTACCAGTAAACCTGATAAATGGAATTGGTGGGAAAGCATCAGTCTCCATTACTCTATATCTGTGGCAGACATGGCAATCATTTGCGGATAAGGTGCCAAATGTAGGGCACAGAGTTGGGGTGTCTAGGAGGCCAAGATTTTTATTAGACTCCTTGTTCAGAACCACAGGGATAGACTTCTGCAGGGGGACTGTTCTAGATCCCAGTATATGTTGGAAGTTTGGGATAGTTTAGCCCAGGCTGTATCAAGTGCCACTGGTATCCTGTGCATTGGAGACCAATGTAGGCATCATTATACTGACTTACAGAGAAGGAAGAGGGATACATTTGACCGCTGGTTCGATGAATGTCAGAGACAGGGCATCCTACACCTGTGAAAGTATCATTCACAGAAAGTACCTATAAGACTTACAAAGCTAAATATAGGCAAGACTAATATTCATAATGGTCTTCTGTTCTGTTTTTTTTTTCTACAATAGCCAATAACCATGAGTGCAATGTCCAGACCCATGGGGCTAGACTGGCAAGGATGAGGGAAGCATGAGGTATGTATGCAACAGAAAAGTATTGTTATTGTAGCATTAAAAGTTAAAGATAGTTTTTTTTGGTATTTTATAGAGTTGTATCAAATTGAGCATGCATATCTTAACTGTAAAAGTAAGCATGCATGTATTAGTCTTTATTACAAACCAAGAGTACAATATTAGATTTAATCAGATATTTTGTGTTCAAATACCATACTTCTCAATAATACAATACTGTTATTTCTGCAATAATATTTAAATTAAAGTAAAATGTCCAGACAAGTGGCACAAATGCCCTGCTGCAAACCATTATCTGTATAACTGGAACATGCATATGTGCAATATATGCACATCTCAAGGATTACTTGCTGCAACCTGTAGCATACTGTCCATCTCTTAGGAGGTGATAGCCTTAAATGTAAAAGTTAAGATAACAGAGCCAAATAATTGTATTAATGCATTGTATGTCACATATGAAGGTACTAAGCTTATCTCTTTTTTCTCTCACCCCATCCCTTATCCTTTTTTAATTTATTTTTATTTTATTTCATATTATTTATAATAAAATATTTAGTGCCATTTATTTTATTTTATTTTATGAATGCTTTTTTATTTTATTGCAGAAATGAATTTTTATTTTATTTTCATTTTATTATATTTTTTGTTTCTTTTTTTAACTTTATTACATGTCATCAAAATGTTTCCATGTCATCCATGTGAACAACATCATTAAATGCTCCACAGCACAGAGTGGTATGCTTGTCCCAAAGGATACTCCTGGCCCCCTCCACTAGCTCCAGCACTGATGTCCAGCATGTCTGGGAGCCAATCTGGCTGCACTGCTTCTGCTGCCCCTGCACTACCTGCACTCTCAGGTAGTCCTGCTCTGAAGGCTATCCAGCAGTACCCTCTGGGAGCAGTGGCAGAGTTGTTGATTTTATCACCCACACCGAATTGCCAGAGATTGTGCACAGGGTTGGGCACCACACCGATGTTGCACAACTATGCTAGATGGAGAAGCTGCTCACCATCATTTGGCATAGTACTAGGTGTAGGAGGAGAAGGAGATGTCAAGCACTCCAGCCAGGGGTGGAGTGAGGTGACAGTGATAACAGTCCAGTGGGTGAGAAGTTGATTCTCACTGTTACCCTGATTGACAATTGATCATGGGCTCGAGATGTCCCCATCCTCACCCCAATCATGCTGTCCCCACCCTTTTGTGTCCATTGCCATCTCTGTTGCTTGTCTTGTTTGTCTTGTCTATCTGCAATTGCTTCTTCCCTTACCCAACTTACCAGCCCCAGACATACCTACATCTCTTCCTCGACATTCCTCTCTCTCTCAAAAAAAAAAAATGTCCCATACATAGCTCTCCATTTCACACACTCATCTTCTTGACACACTTGATTCAGTCCAATTGGCTATACAACATGATTGTGTTGATGTCACCCCTCTGTATCTCTGGAGGTGACAGTCCAAAGTCAGTTAATATTTTCTACATATGTTCACTTTACACTGTCAAAGAAATTGATAGCTATGTTTCTTTCGTACCTCCCACATGCACATTCTTGCTCTGCATTCCCTGTTTTCTTCCCCCTGCTTGCTCCCCATTTTACCATTGTCCTGTCTACCCATTTCACCTCTTTAATCCATTTTTACACAAAGGTGCAAATCTCACACCAACTTGCAGCAACAGCAAATGGCAGCAATGTACTTAAAAGTAATATATAAACCTGTATTCAAACCCAGTACCATCTGGTTCCAAAAATGAATGTATCAATGTATTAACACATGCTGCCACAGAGTAAGTTAAGCAGCAGGTATATTTCATACACTCAATGTTAACTGTCAGACTTTAGCAATGCAGCTTGCATTTAAGCATTGCTTGGCTACGTGTAAACGTGTATCACAAATGGGTATGCACTTTGGTAACTGTCACACAAATCCTCTGCTTGCCACTCAATGGAAATGCACATATTATGCTGAATTACTGCTTACTGTCCATTCCCTGTGTATGATATGAAATTACATGTGGAAACATTACAAACTGATGGCTCTAGCTAACAATATGTCACACATTTACAATACATCCATGTATTGCCACCCCCCCCCGCCAAGCACTGCTACTCTGGAGTCTAAGTACTTTTTCCACATGTATATCAACCCTAGTACAAAATGTAATACCAAATGTGTGCTATGAGATGCACATCAATCTGGTATCATGCAGAACTACAACTATTGACCCATATGCCTAAAAATCCTTATCTGTAAGACTAGGGAATGAATCAGCATGGACCATATCCAAAGGGACATAGGTAACCTTCAACACACTTGACCTAACCCATTTTGTTTCTGTGGGAGGTAGATATTGCTTATTGAACCTTTTGGACTCCTTGGATACTGACCTCAAAGACCTGGATGAGGGATAACAGGACATAGTGTCTATGATGAGTTATCCAAGGCTTTTGACACTATCCTCCATTCATGTCTCATAGTGAAGCTGTCCCATGTGGGAATTAAGCCATACAGTAGTAGAGGGATAGGAAACTCCCTCACTGACAGAACATGCACTCTCAAAGTTGGGGACTGCACCTCCACCACTAGATCTTTACCATTAGTATACCACAAGGATCTGTGCCGGGTCCTCAACTGTTTGTAAACTACTTCCCTGAAATACAGGCAATGGGAGATGGCCTGCAGTTTTCCAAGTATGGAGATGACTGGTAAATGAATGCACTAATATAGAGTCCCAGATGATGGTAGCATATTCTGGAAGGGGCTGCCACACACAATTCATTGTCAGTTTCATGGACTGAACCTTAAAGCATGCAATGACTCACCAAGCTTACAGGGATGCTATGTATATTGTAATTAGCAGGGGTACTTCATTGCCAAAGGGGAGAAACACAGTCTTGTGAGACTTGGGAACACAGTTTGATAGCAATCTACCCTTTCATCACTATGTGTCCATAGTGGTGGCACACATTCTGCATTGCTCACATCATACATATGGACATCACATCCAAGACTAGGGTGGTCATACCTCTACTGTACTCTACCCTTATCAGATGTAAAATTGAGTTCAGTGGTCCCTTCTGTCTGTACCTCACCGAACACTTACAGCAATTGAAGAAAAACACAGGGTTATGCCTGGGAGACACCATGGCCTCCAAACATGACTTATATGGAAAGGATGAAAGACTTGTCATTGTACTCAGCATCATGCAGGTTGCTGAGAGGTGACCTATGCCTGCCCTACATAGCATTCTCAGACCCTGCCATGCTGGAAATGTTGGACATCTACAAATCAAATGGGTCAAGAATAACTTGGCCCTGGGTTCTCAACCTAGCCTGTGACATAAACAGAACATGATGGGGAATATATCTCCCAAAGAGTCACACTCCTTTGTAATAGGCTCCCACTGCATGTGACGCAGTGCTCCTTAATGACCCTGTTCAAGCTCAACTTTTGCTTCTGGTCAGGTGATTGTAAAATCACCTCTGGTGTAGCACCTATGTCCCTCATGGATAGGGCCAGTTGGTGCTGCTCAAAAAATTGTTCTGCTAACAATAACAATCCAACTGCAATCAGTAAAGGTACATGTGCTTTTACACAGCTAGGCTTCTAAACACCTTAGCACCATTAGACTAGTAGCCACCTATGAACATATGACACTATAAGCCTATGCAGGCCTACTAACATTTTGTCTCCCACATGGCCTACTGATGCCAGCTACTATAATTTCACCTGCAGTCTTGTAAAAGTCAGACTTATGCCATGGTGCTTGCGCAAAATACTGTGTTCTGCAGTCTGTGTTCTTAGGTAGGGGTTCTATTCTCACTGCATTCAACTATGTGTGTGTGCTTGTGTGTGTTTAAATTGTTGCTTGACATTACAGAGAGCATTTTACTCCACCATGTGGGACACTTATATTATCCTCAACAGACACTGATGATGTCATCAACTATAAAGTGTTGTCTGAGACAGGCTAAGTTGGACTTGAGCTGTGGCACTTCTGTAAAGTACTGGATTTTGTAGTCTGTATACTTAGATAAGTAGTGGTTCATTCCCACTGCAGTCAACAGGGAGTGTGTGTGTGTGTGTGTGTGTGTGTGTGTGTGTGTGTGTGTGTGTGTGTGTGTGTGTGTGTGTGTGTGTGTGCGTGTGTGTGTGTGTGTATGTGTGTGTGTGTGTGTGTTTGAGTGTGTATATGTATTTGTATGTATGAGCTCTTGCTTGACATTACTGATAGCATTTTATATCAGCATGTGGGATACTGTTATTACCATATTCTCCTCAACAAACAGTGCTGATGTCATCAGCTATATCAGATTTTTGGATATGCAGTACAGAGGCCAGACAGACATCACTTCTACCTATAACACAGAGAGTACAGTGACATGGCTTTAACTCCATCCATGTACATCATGACATGGTTTATAGGCCCTGTGTTATCTTTCTGAGAAGGCACTCTGAACTTTCCATGTGTCTGGTGAGGTACATGCCAAAAAGAGTATTATGCTTTATTACTGTTCTGATGAAGTTTGAATGCAGTGCTGTCATAAAATCCTAAGATCTGCCTATTATGTGCACAACAAAGGCTTTCAATACCACCGTGTTTCACTTGGTGATTGAAGTTCAAACAATCTACATGTGTTTTCAGTACAGGCATCACTGGGTGTCAGCATAGCAAGACTGCTGTGAATGCTATGATTAAGGTGGAATTCCATTTTTCAGTCAGACAACATAAAAAAGACAATTTTTATAAATTTAGATGTAGATTGTGCATGTTTGTCAGTAATCATTTGTCTGTTAACTCCACCTGTACTATGTTATCATCATTAGTGGACTCGGTGATTGCATCCAATATGCACGAATCAGCAAACTTGGTAAGGCAAAGGCTGTATACTTTAGCTTGAATTCTCAAGAAAGTGAGTCTAATCAGTGAAGGACAAAGCACAAATCCCTGGGGTTTGCCAATGGTGACAGCTCTACTGGTACATGTTGATTCACCAACTTTCACAGCATGTGTTCTGTCGGTGATCCAATTAATCCACAACTGGGAGGGGTTATCAATGATACCTGCATGGGTGAATATGTCAAAACCCTAGGCCAGATCACAATAAGCAGTATGCACTGCCTTACCTTCATCTAGGCCTATCACATGGAAGCAATGGCCTGTGACATCACAGATCACCTATGGAGTGACTCAGCTTCCTGATATGGCTGAATACACACTTCAACACACTCTCCACATGGGGTATATTTCCATAAAATGATGTACATCAACATGCATCCATCTGAGTAGAGGGGGCAGCACTTGATGCAAGCATGTATAGACACATCCTGACTCTTTTCTACTGTAAAGTGGTCCAACATGTGATCATGGATCTCTTCTACATGTACACTAGCTATCTTTTGGCTGCGTGCAACAGACCTGTGTGAGTTGCTAATGCAGCAGGTCGTTGAGGGCATGCATGATGACAACAGTACCATCTTGTGGAACTTACCAGGTCAAGGAATTTGACACAAATCCACACTGAGGTATTCACTCAATACTGTCATATGTGGCCATAAACAGCTATACCACCAAATGGGTAGACTGATATATCACATACGTGACATCTGACTATGTTGAAATGTGTGATGTGACCTATATCTCAGGTCTAGTGATCAGGTCTGCACATCAGAGCTGTCATATAGGCCCTTTTTTGTCCATTAGTTAAGTGATCACAGATGACATACACATGCTGTGTCCAAACAGCTGCCTGAAGGACTAGAGATTGTGGGCAATCATTGACTCCAACTGTGACATTACTATAATAAAGACAGTAGCAATTCATAACAAATACTGCTATACACAGGCATGACAACAGTTGCATTGACAAGATAAATGGGGGATTTGATAATTCAGGGAACCAACACACCATCATCATCATCAGGAACTTTTTCCCATTTTTTCTACATGGGGTGAGGGTATCATGTTAACTGTCTACAACTCTCAATTCAGTGCCACACTCCTGCCTTCTTCAACAATCATGCCTGACTGTCACAGATCTTCTTTTACACAATCCATCCACCTCTTTGCTGGACATCCTCACTTCCTCTTACCTTCTTCCTGGCTGTCCCAAATCTTCCTCAACAGATTGTCTTCTCCTTTTCTACACATGTGACCAAATCACCGTAATCTGTTCTCTTTGTTCTTTTCTGCAATTGGAGCTACTTTAGTTTCTGCTCTTATGTCCTCATTTCTTTATCTGACACACAGTATGCATCCTGACACCTTTCTCAGGCACTCCCTTTTCATCACCTCTAGCTTCTTCAACTGTTCTGCCTTTACTGCTCAGGTTTCTGTACTATACAGTAGTACTGGTCACACCACTGTCTTGTACACCTTACTTTTTAGCTTCTTTGGCATTCTTCTGTCATAAACTACACCTGATACTCTATGCCAATTGGCTGCAGCCCCTCTGATTCTAGCTTTGACCTCTTCATTCAGACTACCCTTCTCCTCAACTACCCCTCCCAAATACTGTTTACCTATTCTTTCTTTCTATCTCTATTCACAGCTTCTTCTGATTTCCCCAATTTACTGCCATTACCACCATCTTATCTGTGCTTAGTTTCATCTTATGTGCCTTCAGATTTGTATTCCATTCTCCTATCCTTTGCTGAAGTTCTAGCTCAGAGTCTGCCTGTACTGCCACATCATCTGCATACAGTAGTTTTGTTGATCTGTCCCCACCAACATGTTTTGTAATGTAGTCCATCAACTGAACCCTGGTGTACACCCACTACCACTGGGAACCCCTGAGAGAGCCCGAACCCTGTTCATACTTTAGTCACAGGGTCTTTGTACATAGCCTGCACTAATTCGACCAATGTTTCCAGGACTACAAACCACCACAGTACTGCCCAGATCAGCTTTTTTGGAACCTTGTCATATGCTCTCTCTAAGTCTAGGAATGCCCAGTTGGACTCTTTTGTCATTTCTAGCTTCTTCTCAAGTATCTGTCTCAATGCAAACATCTGGGCAGTTGTGCTGCATCCTGATCTGAATCCAATCTGCTCATCTCTCATCTTACATTCTACTACTCTGCATATCTGTTTATCAATCACCCTCTCCAGAACTTTCATGCAATTTGGTAGGAGTTTGATACCTCTGTACTGGCAACAGTTGTGGATGTCCCCTTTGTTCTTGTACACTGGCATGAGTATGCTTATTCGCCAATCAACAGGGATATGCTTTTCTCTCCACGCTGCTATTAGTGCCTTCAGGAGCCATATCTCCCCTATCTCACTCATCAGCTTTATCATATTTGCTGTGACCTCATCTGAGCCTGTTGCTTTCCCTGACTTCATCTTCCTTATTGCTGTTCTTCCTACTTCTAAGTTGGGATCCTCTTCTTTTCTCATCATAGGCTGTTTCTAGGGCAGTTCTGTGGGGTTTTCTTCATCCAGAAACTGCTGGAAATAATCATTCCATCTGCCTTTGATGTCCTGTGGACTGGTGAGCAGGTTGTTGCTTGCATCCCTTATGAAGGCGTCTGAATATCTTTTTATCTTTCTGTCTTTGCCTTGCAACCTGATATAGGAAAAAACACACCACCCAAGTATAATGTGGACATCACATCCTATAATCAGACCAATAGGTCTGTGACCCATGTGCTGGGATATTGATACATCCACCAGCATGTGATCACAGTGCTGACTTCTTCCTTGAATATAACACAAGTACTGGGTATGTGAAGGACATCCACAACAGAGGCCATAATATCTTCATGGTTCCCAGCCTTCACCACACCATTAACTGTGTACATTGCATCCCTTATGAAGGCGTCTGAATATCTTTTTATCTTTCTGTCTTTGCCTTGCAACCTGATATAGGAAAAAACACACCACCCAAGTATAATGTGGACATCACACCCTATAATCAGACCAATAGGTCTGTGACCCATGTGCTGGGATAGACGGAAATTGATACATCCACCAGCATGTGATCACAGTGCTGACTTCTTCCTTGAATATAACACAAGTACTGGGTATGTGAAGGACATCCACAACAGAGGCCATAATATCTTCATGGTTCCCAGCCTTCACCACACCATTAACTGTGTACATTGCACCCTTCTTCATGTACATCCCTACACATCTTCCAGTGATGTATAATGGAAGTATACCACCTTTGTTACAGTGAGCTGTCACATAACTTATTGGTCATACCTAGGTATTCTTTCTGCTGAATGAGTGTCTGATGGTGCAGAACATCAATCAATGTGTTGCACCAGATGCATGTGTGCTACCTGGTCTTCTTATGGGCAGACTGCCTACATAGATGTTTGATAACATTAATGGCATGTACATCCTTCATGACAGTGTGGATTGTAGTCTCTCTCTCTCTCTCTCTATATATATATATATATATATATATATATATATATATATATATATATATATCAGACATTTAATCAAAATTCATGCTCTTCAGATACTCCATAGTACTGTACAACCTATTATTCTTTCAACTTTCTAAGTTTGGAAGACCAAGCTTAAAAATCTGTCCCTACTTTTTACCCTTTGTCCCCCCATTATTTGTGGCTTTTCTAGATTTCTTGTTGTACGAGGTTGAGAAAGTTTCATTCTAACACATTTCTATGTGACATCTGTGCAAATATGTCCCTATTTCTTATTTGTTCCCTCATTATGTTGGCCTCTATGCAGATTGATAGCTATCTGTGAAGTCTTGGTGATCATCGCGGCATTCTGCGCAAATTCACAAACTGTAGCTGCTCTGCTTAACACGGAATTGATATCCATATTTGCCTACATGGTTTCCTGGTCAGCAAAACTGTTGCCAGCCAAAAATCCTGGCATAGGGTGGCTGTGTCTAACTAATATGAATTGTGTGCTACCTCTCGCTGTACACCGCCACACAAACATATAACCTTCGAATGGAGCCTCTACACAGAGTTTATTGAATCCCAGGGATACATTTTCATAATTTGAGAAATCGAGTAAGTACATGTTTTCTGTCCTTTCTAATAATCAAGTCAGTATATTATAAGAATACTAAAAGAATAAACAAATTAGCCATGTTTATTCTGAAATTAAAAATCACACAAAATGAGGGTCAAACCCAGGACCATCCAGCCCAAAGACATACTATTATATGGCCACACCCAGATACACTGATAAAAATCTGATAATATTAAGCCCTAGTCACATAATGTAAAATTATTATTATTATTGTTATTATTATTATTATTATTATTATCATCATCATTGTTATTGTTATTATTATTACTATTATTATTGCTGTTGCTGTAATTTTAAGACATAGTCCATAAGCAAACTTACTAAATAAAAAAAATGATGTACATTTGCATTTGTATAGTTTCCTAAGTGTATACTGATTCTCCTTAAATGTAACTGTGTTTACTGAATAAAATACAAACAACTCTATAACAACCATTCTTGGGGGGTGGGGGGTCTCAGTGATCCTGAATTCTAGGCATTCATGAATTAAGCTCAGCATTTATTCTGACCCTCCTGATAATTCCTAAAACTGATCTTCTTCTTTTTTCAGCTTTTCCCGGTTAGGGGTCGCCACAGCAGATCACCTGTCTGCTCATGATTGGCAGTGGAGTTTTACGGTGTCGAATTGCCAGCCCGGCACCCAACCTTCCACTGAAGGCACACACACACTCACACCTAGGGCCAATTTGGAGTGTCCAATCCACCTATAACATGTCTTTGGGATGTGGGAGGAAACCGGAGCACCTGGAGGAAACCCACGCGACCACAGGGAGGACATGCAGACTCCACACAGAAGGCACCCCAGCCGAGGATTGAACCAGAGAACTTCTTGCTGTGAGGCAACAGTGCTAACCACTGCACCACCGTGGCCGCCCAATTCCTAAAACTGATGATAAGAAGAAAAAGAGATAATGGATTATGCTTAATAAATAATTGAAGGCATTGATGATGCCCATGACAAATTGGAGTTGCCTGCATCTTTCTTCAGAAAATTCATGTTAATCCACATTCACCTAATACGGACATACTGAATTTAAAAATGCCAAGCACTTAAAGAACCTGTAATTATCCTTAATGTGTGTATAGCTGCTGGATTTCCTTTCTTCTTGTTCTTGTTTTTAATTCCTAAGATGAAAATGTTGGAAAAAAGTAACTACCCATTCTCCTCTCCCTTACTGTCATTAATTACAACTGATGATTAAACACAGTATCCTAAGAACCAGAAAGGAATATGTTAATTAGCTCAACAACTTGGAACTACAGCATTTGATAGACATCAGTTATTCCAGTTATAATGCCCCTAATTGATAAACTGAAGCCTGATAGCAATAAAACAAACTATAAGCTGCCCAGGTATATAAATAAATATATATATATATATATATATATATATATATAAGTTAAAATAATCTAAACTCACAAATACCTAAACATAAAAGAGCAACAAAAAATGTCTAAAATTCAAAAATTATCTAAACACACAGTATTGAGAAAACTGGTTTTATACTAAGGAAGGATGTATGCTCTTTCCCTACTGTTTTGTGACCTCAGAGTTAGTAAATTTAAGAGAAGGTGTAGAATGGTGCAATCCCTTAAATGGAGGGGGTGCAGTGGCATATTGACCCCTGCAAGAACTTCGATTTTGGATGTGGCTGGACTTTGTCGATATTTTTCAGTTTAGATTCCTGTTTGAGATTAGATCATTTTAATTAGACCTATACATATATATATATATATTACAGTCATAAGTAAATCAGCTAGCAGGCTGAAAAAGCAGTCTGTAAGAGTGTCTGCTCTTCTACACTGTAACTATATATATATTACAGTCATAAGTAAATCAGCTAGCAGGCTGAAAAAGCAGTCTGTAAGAGTGTCTGCTCTTCTACACTGTCACTATATATATATATATATATATATATATATATATATATATATATATATTAAAAAAAAACAAGAAAGATAAAAATACTGAGCTGATCCTATCATAAGACAGAATGCAACTCAGAAAACTTAAATAATAATTTAAGACAGTGAATAATCAAAATACATACAAAAATTGTCTTGTCTTAGATTTGAGAAAAACTTTCTGCCTTATAGGAGCCAATACCTTCACAGAAAAGTTAATGAAGTACAGGTCTAATATATGAAGTCTCCAATAAAGCTTGTATACCAGTCTGCCTTCACTGATTTTTACTGATTCTAGTATAGGCTACGCTGTTTGCCTTCTTAAGAAAAATGAGGTCAAGGATACCTGGCTCCCTAAGGCTATGTCAAGCAAGGCACAGACACATCTCAGGTGCCTATAAGACACATTGTACTTACTAGGAAAGACTGAAATTCCTGTCTGTCTACCGCTTTGAAACCAGTGATCCTTGTTTTTAACAACCTCTGTAGCTTATTGAGTTGTTCAGGGTGTTGTTTATTCATGATGCCAGACCAGTACAATATTACTTTAACCGCATATCATTTTACTTCTCTTTATTGAAATATTTCAGAAACTCTCTCTCTCTCTATATATATGTGTATATATATATATATATATATATATATATATATATACAAAGTGCAAGTTGAAAAACTTTGCATTCAAATATTTTGATACATAAATTAGAAGATATGTCTTGCATAGTCATAACAAATATTCTCTTTGTCTATTGCATGTACTGATTTTTTAAAAAAAAAGTTATGGCAGTACTGCTTAAGGTATGTGTTGGTCATGGAAATAAGATGGCATTTCTTCTATTAACTATATTGTTTTTTTTTTTTTTTTACTATTGCACCTGCTTGAATGAAAAGACACTAGCATTTTACAATAAATAGTACAGCTTGTCTAAAACATGACTTAATACTAGCTTCTTCAGAATGCACTTATGAAATCATTTCCAGTTATCCTATGGGGATGCTTTCAATTATGTACCCCTCTTGTGCTCTCATTCAATTTTATACTAACTTTTTCAATTTGTATGTGTAAATTGTATTCAATTAAAATTAGGAAGTAAATAGAAAATGGATTATACTTGAACCATGGCTTCATCATGTTTGCAAACATAATTAAAATGTATCACTGCATAACCGGACTCTCAGCACACTTGTTTTACTCCTCTGAAAGTTACTGCCCAAAGATATAAACTAGATTCCATGGATGTCATGGAAAGGGATATCTCAAACCAACAAGAGCAATTCAAATAAAATTTAAAAGGTTGCTAACCCCTTTGCTGGAAAAAACAAATTATTTATTAAGATACAAAGACCCCTGTACAAAACTTCAAGTGCTCATTTCAGAATTAATTACATCTTCATGACAAGAATGTAAAATTGCTATGTGTTCTTACTTGATTAAAATGATCCATTTTGCCTTTGCAAATATAAAGCTATTTAATAAGCACTTATGATTATTTTTAATTAACTATTCCTACTGGGAACATGGCTAACTCAAAAAAATTACTTTCTCTGTATAGCTATGAAATGATAAAGAATATAATTTTCTTCTATGCAGCTATATTCTGTGTGCCTGGAATATTCTATGTGCATTGAATGCTAGTTGTCATGAATCCCTACCCATATGCTATATCACAAAGAACACTGGTTAATAACTTTACTGTCAAAATCCTAATATGAAATTGTTTAGCAAATTAATTTCTTTGCAAAAGATCCACACGTTTATGCAATAATTAAAGGCATACATTTTTGTCATAAGAATTTAATATGTATACGTTGCTTTTGTCTTTTTATATTACATTTTTTTGCATATGCTGATAATAATACTGAGAAATTATATGTTAAGTGGTCCTTCCATTCAAAGATGCGTTTAAGTCAAACATAACAGTAGAATGCTCATTTACATTCTACTTAGCTTTGTTTCATTGACTTTCATTCCTTTATTCTATTGTTCATTCATTCATTCATTACACAATTAATGACCTCAGGACAATTCAAAGTTGTGGATAGCCTGACCTTATCCTGGGTCTCAATGGAATAAAGGCAGAGAAACTAATCTTATTTGGGGCATCAGCCCACTGAAATCAATTTTAGGACTGCTGGTAACCTTCTGAGCCCCCCAAGCCCCAAGTGGGAGTGGTAAGCACTAGGTAGCCTATCTACTATGGGAAGAGTGGATTTTGTCCCAGAAATTGTAGTTCATTGGCCATTTGGTCAGTTTTTCCTTCTCTTTCTACTTTCTGTTTTAAAAGCCCGTTTTGCATTTGGTCCCTGCCTTTACTGTAACTAGTGTAGTCCAGGTACAGATTTGCTGTATCCAGGACTGTTGGTAAGCTTCTGAGCCTCCCAAGCCCTTCTGTGTTGGAGAGAAGCCTTCTAGCTTATCAGTGGGAGTGGTAAGCAATAGGTAACCTATCTACCACAGGAGGAGTGGTTTCTGGCCCAGAAGTTATAGTTTATTGCCTGTTTGGGAAGCTTTTCCATCTCCTTCAACCTTCTGATTTAAAAGCCTGTGTTTGCACTTGTTTCCTTCCTTTCCTGTTACTAGTCTAGTCCAGGTACAGATTTGCTGTATCCAGGACTCTTTGTAAGCTTCTGAGACCCCCAAACCTTTCTGTGTTGGAGGGAAGACTTCTAGCTTATCAGTGGGAGTGGCAAGCATTAGGTAGCCTATCTACCACAAGAGGAGTGGTTCCTGGCCCAGACATTGTAGCTGCAGGGCTGTGTTACAAGTTTCTCAGTTGCCCATACCTTACTTGGATCGAAGGAAGTTTCTCTGTTCACCTGTGAAAGAGGGGAGCGTTAAGCAGCCTATCAGTCCCTGAAGGAGTGGTTCCAGCCCAGAAGTTAGTAGTTTATTATTCATTTGGGCTAATTTCTATCTCTTTAATTTCCCTGCTATAAAAGACATGTTGCACGGTTTTGTACACTGGGCAGTGCCAGTTAGCTACAGTTAAATTATTCCCGACTCCACTAAGTCTCCTCTTCAGTTTTTCCCTTGAAACTAGTCCAACCCTCAACCTAATCACTCAAAAAGCATCCTACAGCCCAGCACTTGCTCAGACCTAATAGGAAGCACTAATATACCCTGACACTTGATTGCCCAGCAGGGCATGGCTCTTTAATCACCCCTCACCAACCAAGTGACTCAGCAGCTCACCCTACTATTCAGGCATGACCAAAGGGCAATTTCAGGCGTACTCTCCAGTCCAGCTGGTGAATCTCCTCCTACAACAAAACACTAACATATGCAAGAGATGTAATTATACAGCCAAACTGGAGACAAAGCTGTCTCCACCCAAGACTGGAACAGACAGTCAAGAGGAGAAGGTTAACAATTGCACCATACCTCCAGCCACACATAGACCTACTAAACCAGCACGGGCAAAAAAATACACATAAATACAAAAAATCATACTTGGAGGCTCTAACTAAAAACCTGCAAAAGCATCAGAGACCTCCAAAGCAGATACCCAAACACCCTGCACCTCACACCACAATCCAGGCAACACATAAAACACAAAGTTAGTGTGCCGCACAATCACAGTCCTTAAGGCAAAATAACATACCTAACACACTAGTAATAGGTGACTCTATAGTCAGGCACACTGATGTCCCACTCACTAGGCTGGACAAGCAGAAGCTTGCTGTTAGCTGCCTGTCGGGAGCCAGAATCCGCCACATAACACAAGCACTCAGGTCACTCCAGAGCAAGTACAAATATGACTCTGTTATTGCTCATGTTGGTGTGAATGACCTGAGACGTACCTCCCTGGACTACATGAAAAGAGACATGGAGAAGCTCTGTGATCATGTAGCCCAGGCTGGTATGACCCTGACGCTGAGTAGCATCCTGCCCTCACCAATAATGATACCTCAGTATAACGAAAAAATGATCAATTTTAACAATTGGCTAAACTTCTGGTGTCATTCAAAGGGAAGCCAGTGTCTGTCAGCCTGGGATGACATGCTCGACAAGCCACATTGCTTCGCAAGAGACGGCTTTCACCTGTCATCCCTAGGCTTTTGAATACTGGCCAAGGCTCTTCCTGCCCTTATAGTGCCTTTTTTGGGCAAGGCTCAAAAGTCAAACACACCTCCAAAAACAGCACAATTAACAAAAAACTGAGAGTTATGCTACTCAACGCCAGGAGTTTAAATCTCAAAATGCATCCGCTCGAAGCACTCCTAAGTATGGAGAATGTTGACATCTGTGGAGTAACTGAAACCTGGTTCAAGGCTCCAGAGAGCATCCCAGTACTACTGGACTACAACTCATACCACACGTTTCGGCCACAGAATACGGACCGAAACACAAAAGGAGGGGGTGTATTCATATTCATGAAGGCTACCTACACCTCCAGGTTAGTGGCGCAGCATGATACCTCTGAGATCATCCATGTGCAACTAACATCAGGCAAATCTGCAATACAAATTGTGGCCTGCTACATATCACCCTCCATGACCCAGGACCACCACTCCACCTTTCTGGAGGCACTGGAAAACATGAAGGTCCTACCGAACACCCTGATATTGGGCGATTTCAATTACCCTACCATTAACTGGGAAAACTACTCGAGTACAAATACCAGGCCCAGTGCTTCCTGGAATTCATCAACTCAAATGCTCTGGATCAGCTGGTAAACTCCCCTACCAGAGGTGAAAACATATTGGACCTGGTCATCACCAACATGGGCAACAAGTGTTCCACACCGGAGGTCAACCCGTCACTGGTTAGATCAGATCATAAACTAATCACTCTGGATGTCCACACCCCACCACCACCCCCAACTAAGGAAACCACAGTAAAAAACTTTTCTAAAGCAAACTTCACCTTACTTAAGACAGAGGCGGTAAGTTTTACAGCCCCCACGCTAAAGGATAACGCTGCCCGAGATGCAGAATCCTTTACAAATACACTTATGAGCACCTACAAGGACACATGGATCATGCCATCCCTACCAAAACCAAGACTTACTCCTCTAAGAGAGGAAACCAGTCTGCTGGACCCCTGCTATAAACAGGCTATACAATATAAGGAGGAAACTAGTTTAGAAAAAAAGCAAATTCCAAGAAGGAAAGACATCCCTGATCAGTATCAGTAAGAAACTAAGGTCCCTCATAAAATCATCCAAGGCTAACTTCAAAAGAAAAATAGCCAAGGATTCAAAAGATAACCAAAACGCCTTCTTTAGCTATGTTAAGAATCTAACTGGCAACTCGCAGATATGCACTGAACTAGTGCAAAATAGCACAAAATATACTAAACCTACTGATATTGCCAACATCCTGGCAGATAGATTCAGTGCAAACTTCACTCCCCTCTCACCCCCAAAAGGGCCCACAACGATACCGGAAAAGTGTAGTGCCCCAGAAATCACAGACGCACAGGTGAAAACATCCCTTTCAAAAGCCAAAAACATAGTGTCAATGGGGCCAGATGGTGTCCTAGGCTGCGTCTTGCACGAACTACAGAAAGAACTAACCCCCCCACTTAAACACACTGTTCAACCTCAGCCACTCCACTGGCTACATGCCCATAGAATGGTGCACAGCAATGGTTATTCCACTCCACAAAGGAGGGGCCACAACTGACCCTGGTAACTATCACCCCATAAACCTGACTAGCCTGGTCTGCAAGGCTATGGAGCACATCATCATGGAACTCATTAACAAAGACATTGGGAACCTCCAAACACTTGTCCTGACCCAGTTTGGCTTTGTTAAGGGCAGATCATGCCTACTAAACCTGGTTGACTTCTTCGAGATAGTCACCAAGGCCAGAGATGAGAGAAAGATGGGTCACACAGCCTACCTTGATCTCGCCAAGGCTTTCAATACTATTCCCCACTCGGGTATTACAGAAAAACTCACCAGCCTGAACATAAACCCTTACCTCACAAGATGGGTTGCCAACTGGCTTACAGACAGAACTTACATGGTAAGAATAGCAGGCTCAAGGTCCGACTTTAAACCAGTCACAAGTGGTGTCCCACAAGGCACAGTCCTGGGACCCCTACTGTTCAGCATATACTTCTCAGAAGTATAGGCAGACACAGGAGGACTATGGCTAACCAAGTTCACCAATGACTGCAAACTGGGAGCCATAATTGACTCTCCAGCTGACATGTACATCCTCCAAAAGGGCCTTACTGAGAAGGACACCTGGTGTCAAAGTTATGGCCTCAAGCTAAATGCCAAAAAATGCATAGTCATCCCATTTGGGAAAAACAAAACACCCACAAATTTCCACATAGGTAGCAGCCTTCTTAATACAGAAGAGGTAATAAGAGATCTGGGGACCCAGGTAGATAGTAATCTCTGCTTTGACAATAACATTGCCAAAGTAGTTAGGAAGTCCTTCTATATGGCCCATCTAATTACTATAGGGTTCGCATCTAGAAATAAAGAGGTTATAGTGCCCCTCTGCTTGTCACTTATCAGACCCATCATAGAGTACAATGCCCCATTTGGGATGTACCTCACAAGACACTTCCAACAACTGGAAAGATGTCAAAAGTACCTCACCAAGGGGATTACTGGCCTCAAACATATGTCCTATGCAGCCCAACTGAAAAAAACTCCATCTGTACTCAGTGGCATATCGCTAACTCAGAGGTGATCTCTGCCTGACTTACAAAGCTATGCCCAACTCAGAATTGATGGACATGCTCCACCTAAAGAAATCCAAGTCACTGCAAGCCACAAGCTCTAGTGAGCTAAACCTCACCACAACAATAACTAGAACATGCTGGAGGGATAGATTCCTGTCACAGAGACTACCCATGCTTTGGAACAAAATTCCAAACTACATTAGGCAGAGCATCTCACTAACACTCTTTAAGAGAAACCTTGACGAGTGGATGGGTAACAGAAAATACATCCGTGGGATCACTTCATTGGCTCTGCTTGACAGAGGATCAGTTAATTAATCAATGGGGCGGCAAAAGCTGACACACTCTGGCTAGGCTTATAAATGCCCTTGGGCAGATAGCCTAGTACCAACCTATGAACCTACGAACCTATAATACCTATAGCAATATAGTGTATCATAAATTCAGTTAGTGCACATTTTCTGATATATAAGGACACTTGATCTCCCATTAAAGCATATACATAGCACAGGAATGATTCACAATCTTTGCAAGGAACAGTATGTAAAAAGTCTTTGATGCTGGTATGGGCTATGTCATGATACCTGATACCTATATTCAAAAATCAAAATGTCCCACTACAAATATCACTGCATATAGTAAAAGAAACTTATGCCAATTTGTTCTATGAAATCTTTTAAGAATCTCACTTAAATATGTACACAAAGAACTATTAAGCTAATAAAAGTATGCTAAATTTATTTATTTATTTATTTGCAATTTGTAAACCGGGAAAGTTCACCGGACCATACAGAGCCCGTTTTCAGTGAAGGTCCAAGGAGAAAAGCTCCTCAGTACAATAAAAAGAACCATCAAAAATAAAAAGTAATAAAACTATGTACATTGGTAATATAATATTATTTAACAGTATTGGATAGCAAAGTGGAAATCACATTCTGTACAAATAAAATTATATAGATTGTATAGCAATTATCTAACAAATCTTGGATTACAGAGTTGAAAGCACATTTAGCAGTTCTATGGCTGTGCAATACTTGGTTATCTCTCTTTGATCAGCTGTATGTTTCTATAACATCTGAGTAAGCAGAGTCAGAGTCTGAAAACAGTCTGGTAATGGACTGCTGAATCTATATCTAGGGATAAACACATATCTTCATAGATAAAAACAAAAAAAGAGTAAACAAGATAAGGTTGTAGGTAGGATACTGATGCCCCCCTTCTAGGAAAGTAATCAAGGAGCCTGAATCCTTACCACTGACACTGGAGAGGGATATTCACTGAAAAAAATGGGCACACTTAGTATTTCTAGATGCACTCTCTGCATCAAGCACACTTTAAGAGCACACAGAGAACACACTCATTCCAATGGCTGGTTCCTCTCTCTCTCTTCAGATTCCCAATAAGACTCCCCACTGGTACATGGGAGTATCCAAGCGAAGTTCTCCAGCATCCTGTCTGTGAAATGAGTGCTTTGTGTCCCTGCTCCAAGCAGATGACTCACACACTCTCTGAGATTTGATACACACACACACACACACACACACACACACACACACACACACACACACACACACACACACACACACACCTGGGAAAGGCTGGCACAGATTTACTTGCTATGCCCCTTCTGTCCAGATTGTAAGGTAGTTACTTCCACCAGACACTCCAAAACCAGCTACTCTAAAGCTCTTACAAAGGTACTCAATTTTACTGAGTGAAATCAATATTAATACAAATGATAGTGTTTGGTCAGTGCATTAAGGCTCCCAGGAGTGGCCAGAGTGTTACCAAATAGATATAAGTCCTCTCAAAGTTTAACATATTCTCTAAAGGACCAACCACAATGAAAAATTTAAATATATTTAATAATAAAACTCTGGTGTTTGTTGTAAATAGATATGTAATATGTTCATGTTTTTTTCATTATTTAAGTGTCTATATTACCAGAGCGAAACTCCTTTTGAGTGAATACCAAAACACCAACACGAATTGTGTGAACTGTGAGAATACCGAATGCACTAAACCGTTTAATTTTAAATCTTGAACTGTCATAGTCGGCCAACCCCACCACCTGCCACATACTACCTACCTAAACAAAATAAATAAACCACATACATACCCTAACCAAACCCTACTTCTACCCTAAAGTAAAGCACCAAAACCCTACTTCTAAGCCTACACTAAATCCCACATACACAACTATCTATGCACTATCCTTAACCCCTCCCTAACCCTAAGGTCCGTAACTACTGCACACTTCCCCTACGAAAATATATACAAACAAAATAAATAATTCACATACATACATTTACCAAACCCCTACTCCTAACCCTACACTAAATCTTACATACATAAACTATCTATGCACTTACCTGCAACCTAACCCTAAGGTCCATAACTATTGCACACTTACCTTATGGAGCTATACCACAGATGGGACAACCATGCTAATTTGACATTTCCAAATTAGCAGTTTGGACGTTCACTGTAATGCCGGTTCGCGCAATACGTGTTGACGTTTACGGATTCGCTTAAATGGACTTTCGCTCTCGCAATAGGGACCCAGTTTTAATTACAGGAAATATTAAAAATAACACAGGTGGACAGGTTCACATAGCTACAGAAAAACAATACTTAATTAATCTCACTATATTTTCCTGACTGATCTAAAGAATTATTATTGCCTGGTTATTTACTAGAGAAAGGCAAGATGCAGTGGGTGAAAGCTTGACATCATTATTGTCCTAGATTACAGAATGACATCACATACAATTAGTCATCTGACTTCTGGTTCCCATCCTACCTCCATTGCTAGAACTGCAAGGATTTAGGACCTATGTGTTAATAATACACATACATAGAGTTTTGCTCAGATCTGTTCCAGCTTCTAGAAGTCATAAAACAATTTCAAACATCCGCACTCCAAAAGTAGCAATTAGTTCACCCCAAAGACAATACAGAATGCTTCCTAATAAAGACTTTTTGCCTCTGGCTGTATTGAGAACTGTAAGAAAAAATATTTATGTCCTAAGCCTGAAAAATTAATCCAAACTATTTTCTAAGTAAGGTGAGTTGAGATTAATGTCTTCTCTTCCAGTATCCTCTATTCATAGATTCATAGATTCATAGATTAGTACTAAGCTAACTGCCCTTGTGAGCCATTTTAAGCCTAGCCAATTATCCCTTGTGAGACTCAAACCCTGCACTTTGTGCTTGCAAGGTAAACACCTTAACCATTTGGCCACCCTCCCAACCCCTATTAATACAGATACATTTAACCATTTACAATAATACATGTATATTTATTTTTCTCTCCAGCAAGACACACTGTTAGTGCATTTTTAACACAAACAGATTTACAAATATATTTTTCAACACAAGCATCTGTACAAATCATTTTGATATTCAAAAAACATATAATTCTTTACTAAATTCCAGCTAGCTCTGCTGTTATATGTTACACATCCACTGCCCCACTTCTCTTGGCATAGCTGGCACTAACTCACATTGTCACACTGTGGAACTACAGAGACACTTTATTCTAAGTGATTGTTCCTTCATTACCTAGTAGCAATGACTTGGAGCCATTTATTCCTCATTACATAGAGAGTCAGTGACATGTGGCACTCATTTAGGCAGCCATTTATGTATTTGTGTCCTTGCTCATATCTGGGAATGCGAACAATGATAACAGTTTAATTTTAGGCCCTTTTCCCAATCATTGTTCCTGACATGAACACCACCTTTACTAGGTACTTAGCTCTCCCCGTTCGTGTGACTGCATCCACTCGCACATTAATCATGATGACCATCACCTGCTTGGTAAGAAAAACTCACATCCCCAGTTGATGGCTACAAATTCATCACCTACAAGACACCACCTTCTTGTGATGAAACATCCACTTCAAGTACCACTCCCTTCCCTGTGGGATATCCTAGCTGACACTATACCCTCCTTGTCTACTATTCTAATTCAGTCATGTGGGTCATAGAAAGGAACTTATCCCTTCATACTACGGAGCAACAGACACACTGGTTCATGCATAAAGCTAGGCTACCTGTCCTTGTGGGCCATTTACAGCCTAGACAAATTCTCTTTTGGTGCTTGAATTAACTTATCCCATTTGGTTGTAAATTGGCCTTTCCATCACCGTGGTCAATAATTATGTATCATCCCGAGGGAGAATACCTGGGATGAATATCATAGATAATTTGAAAGGACCCTTGGATGTCCCTCCAAACCATTTTGTTGATGCTGCAGAAGAGGGTTAGATGCCTAGAATGAGTATTTCTGATGGCATTTTGTCTTGCTGGTGTGCATTAGGTCCATTAGTACTACGTCAAAGTATGCCTTGTATACCAGACAAAGGTCACCTCTTAGCAATCTGTAGGATACCAAGTATAGTGACATATCTTTATGCCATTCTATATAGGATTTATTATTTAAGCCTTGTATCCTTTTAGTAAGTTATCTTTGCTAGTGTTCCAGTTCATGCATATGTCTGGACAGATACATGCCAAAGAGATCATTACACTCAATTACTGGCCTAAATATTCAAATTATGTTTGAATTTGTTGTTTTCTATGTGGGACAAGTCTCCTTACTGTAACCATCTTATAATGATATTTTTCTTACAGCCAATAAATAATGCCAACGTACATATCTCTGATACAATGAATTATGTAGGCTCTCTGGAACAAGATGTGTATTTCCCTGTCTCTGTAGAGTACAGAGTAGGTTTTGATGGAGTAGGCCTTGCAAGATTGCTGTTCCCATTTCATAGTTCTTATTCTATATTCTGCAACATTTTTCGAATGGATATTGTAATATTTCAATATAGTCTGAGCAGTGAAAGCAATGTATATGATGTGATGTTATGGTTTAAATTATTTTTGAAATATACATTTAATTACGTTAGAATTAATTAATGTCTTTTTAGCTGTTACTTTTCTGCATTCCTAAACATACAAACAAGGTGATTGTATAGTATTCTATTTCCAGCCACAGATGGCAATGGAAAAAGCATGGCAGTTCTGATTCATGATGAGAATAGGTATTGAAAATTCTTTGCATTGGATTAACAGTTCATTTGGTATTAAATGTAAATTATATAGTAATAAGATACAAGGGATCAATTTCTTGAATATATTATTAGGTAGGAGCTCCAATTAAGGCAAATATGTTCTTTCACACCATTTGTATTTTAGTACATCAAGAACAATTTGCAAAAAGTCATGCTTACATACATTAACAATGAACTTGAGCTGTTTTTAAAGTCCTTCTTTGATTGTTTATGTATGCTCAATATGTGTGAGCCATAAATGAAATTAAATGTGTATGAAAGTAGCTTTAAGGGTGTGAATATATCACATGTGCCTATTTCTTGAACAACACTCCAAAATCACTGTACATATTGCTTTACTTTTAGCACAAGCTTGTTGTCAGGGTGAATACAATGAGTTATGAGTGTAATTAAAAGAGGTGAAGAAGTAAAAGATCAACGGTCATTTGCAAACATGTTTCTTCATGACTAATAGTAAGTAACAAAAATGTAAAGCAGACTCATATAACCACATCCATATATATCCTACTATATTTCTACTGTATCTAACTTCGAAGATGTTCTGAAAAAGGCTACCATATGCAGTTATAATACTGTTTTTATGTTATAATATTGTTTTTATTCAGTGGTATCTCGGCATCTGTTAGGGAAAACATAAAATCAACAAAGGCAGTAAGAAAAGACCAGAAATGTATACAAGGCAAACAGAAACATCCATATCATACAACAAATGCTCATGTGTTCTCACACCTATATTTTACAGGATGTGAGAACTTAGTTGTATTTTTTTTCAGAGCATAAGGAAATATTCACAATGATCTGGCAGGATCATTTGTCAGACTGCCTTGTTTCATGTCATAAGTTTTTCGTTGTACTTCATGAATCTAACTTGCAAAAAATTCATTTGTACACTAATTATATAATTTAGCAGATACATGGCATCCATGTTTGTTTCACTGCACATGAATTCACATTCACAGAAAAATTTTTTATTAAGACAATTAATCTAAAAAAATGATCAAGAATACGCATATTTGACAAGCATATTTCATAGAGTAGAATTTGCTCCTTTAACTATTGAAGTCAACCAATCCTAGTAAATTAGCTTCATTATTTAAGAGAAGGTTTAAGGTAATAAAAATTTTAAATAATGAATTTTGGTAGGATGATTTGTGTTATTCCTTTAAAACTGTAATTATTGCTGTTACATGTTTAGTTTCAGTTATTAAATTAAGATTTAGTTTCAATTATTAAATTAATATTTAAAGTCATGGCTAGACAAACTCTGGGTGATTTTATGAACTGGGGTGCACGGAGCTACATCTAGATTTTGAAAAGCAGTTGGTCTTAACTGTTGTATCAGCTTCTTAAAGATTATTGAATTTTATCCAGAGTGTATATAGGAAACTTAATTGCAAATACAAAATTCTAAATGTATTTTCATTGTTTTTAGAAAATTCATATTTTATTATGATGGAAAGTGTCTGTTTGTGTAGATACATAAGGGTAACATAATTACAGTGCACATTATGGGTAAATACATGTATTGCCAATGACTATTTCATGGTGCACTGCTACTGTATAAATTACTTGTATAAAAATATAACTTTTAACAGCTATCTGGTACAGAAAAAAATAAAGCTCCAACTACATTTAGAAACCTGAGTTCAGTTTGCATTTCTTTAACTGCAAAAGGCAGATAGAGAAAAGCAGAGAGCTGTACAAATGCCAGATCAACTACTTCAGGGAGAGGATCTGTTTTGCAATACGCAAACAGAAGCTTCCAGATGAAACAGCTGTAACCAGAATTGTTGATTTGGTTTACCAAAACAGTGAAAATATGCCTCATTATTATGAGGGTTGGATTATACATAAAGGCATATTAGGCCCTTGCAATGACATGTATCCATGTGAGATACCAAGGTGTAGGATTTGGGTCTAATAGAAAAGATCCTCAACATTTTCTTCTGTTTCTCTGTATTGATTCTAGTCAGCAGGGACAAAACTGAGAAGTACAGAACATGTGCATACTAATAAAATAAACAGCAGCTGGTTTAAACTCATGAAGGGCACACTTTAGAATTAAAGGACACCTATGTGCATATTTTGTTTATAATTTGCAAGCAGGGAGAGCATTGCAATAGAAACTTGCCCATCATTGATAGAGCAACATGTAAATCTCCCAACATTTTCTTGTTCTGCCCACCTCAGGGGATATGGGCTACAAACTACTATAGAAAAGTAAGGCTAGACTTCTTAAGATCCTCACAGAACATCAGCTTAGTAAGTACCTATGAAACTATATTTAACTGTTTGCACAATGCACACATTTCTTTGTCTGACTCATAGTGTGCATGCTACCAGTGCCTGAGAAGGTGGCAGTGTGCACCCTTTGTCACAGAATACATAATGAGGATATGAGAGAAAAAGCTAGGTAGCTACAATTGCAGAGAAATATAAAGAGAACAGATTACAGTGGTTCTGGCACATGTGCTGACAAGCAAAATACAGTCTCTGAAGAAGGATTTTGGACAGACAGGAAGTATGCAAGAAAAATAAGGACATCCAGCAAAGAGATGGGTGGATTGTATGACAGAAGACCTGTGACAGTTATGCATGATGCAAGTAGGAGAGTGATACTGAATCGAGAGAGATGGTAACCACTGACACGACACCCTGACACCATGTAGAAAGTGAAAAAAGTGGGTTGTTGATGATGATGACGACTGTACACTTACTCAGACAAAATGGCTTGGATTCTGTACCTGACAACAACCAGGTCACACACTCCTATCACTGTGCTCTTTGTGGGAGTGTTTTGAAATAAATTACTAAGTTCAAGAACTTGGAGACCTCTTTTTCTGCATTCTTAGATTGATTCATCATGCATTAATCTATTACTAGGTTTATCCTATAATCATGATTTAACTTTCTGATTGACTATATAATGTCATTTTTATCCAAAGTGGTCAGATCATTCCCATAATTACTGCTGTGATTTACATTGTATTATGTCTTGAATATGGCAGACATTTTTAGATGTCTACAGTTTACCTAACTTATTTATCTCAATATGTCAGTACTTAGTGTATTCCTTTGTCTTAACATCTAAATATGGGGCATAAACTAGGCTCCCTGTGGTTTATCATTCATCTTTCTATTTTGAATAATTGTTTGCAGCCAGTGATACACGGTGTTATTTCCCAAGCAAAGAATAGGACAATTTTGCATTTGTAAACTGCACATTAAACTATCGGCTAGATAATGATTGTCTAGACAATGAAACAATCAATTTGCTGTTTAAATTGACCAAGCTTGTTTTCTCTATGTAAGATCAGAATGTGGCTGCCCATAGAGTACTTGAAGCAATCAAGACTGACCAAATCAGAAAAGTGTGGTTTATTTCAGGAGAACAGTTCAAATCAAAAGTATTTTTTCCAGAGTGCAGGCCCACAACTGCTGTCTTAAGCAATCAGTTTTTCAGCAAGTAATTTCCTAGACATCACAGTATAAGGAAACAGACCACTACTAATGACTAAGATGTTAAACGTATTATATTCAGTAAAATAATTCCTATATGTGATAGCCACCGTGATTGTAACCCACTGTACCAAATACTGTTCTTACTTGATTCATCAATCAGACCTCTGACAATGTATATGGTATGATGGCTGTTCATGATATGGTAATGAATATCAACAATGCAACTAAGCTTCAATCATCCTGTATAATATTGGTGTTAAAAAAAACATACACACAAGTCCTAGATTTCTGACCATGGGGCTCCTTGTATTATACATAACCTGTTTAGGACAGGTTAGCTTCACCAAGTGCATGGGAAGAAGCTTATTTTACCAAAAGAAAAAAAAAACCTTAACCGTTCCTGTGGCTCATGTCAGCTTACAGCTGTGACTACCAGGGAGGATATCATTGTTTGTGTTCTAATTGTAGAAACAATTATCTTTGTGTGCATTCCACAGAGTTATCCAAGGCAGTATTTGACAGCACCTAAGATAGATCATGGATAATGTGAATCCAAGATAATCATGTTTGGGTACGTGCATATGAGTAGTCTAGCAATGTCAGCACTCTAGTGTCAAGGTCAAATCAATTAGGCTAGCTAAAGTTATGGGAACATGTAAGGCTGTTGAAAAACATCAGTACAAATACCAGCAGATTTAGTAAATATAGTCAAAGGAACTTTCAAGACTGGAGTTTTCTCATTTCTCTACTGTCGTACTAAATTTAGGGTGTGTGTGTGTGTGTGTATATATATATATATATATATATATATATATATATATATATATATATGTAAGTTTTGTGGTTGTGGATGTGGAAGGGTGAAAGGGGGCAATGCCCACTACAAAAAGAAAAAACATATATGTATACACACACACACACACACACATATATATATATATATATATATATATATATATATATATATATATATATATATATCTTTGAATCATGATTCCAAAGTTAGTGGGCTGCTTAGGTGGTCAGATTTAGCTCCTAAAGTACCCTTGTACTTGTCTGGCTCTCTTGTTGTAATCGCCTCAGCATCAAAGCCAATGGAACTATTGCTGATTATTTTATAATCATTTGTGCTCTTTGATCCAGAGGTAGCATAAAAAGCTCATATTTCTTACTGCACAGCAGTTTAAATCTCACACTTTCATTCAGCTCATCACAACTGTTGAAAAAAGATGATATCAAAATCTTTTCCACACATTGACCACATGTGGACCACATGTACTAGACCGCATTTCAGTATTCTTCATGGTATTACTAGTAAGATCATACCCCACCAGAAATTAATTTGAAATACTCAACCTCATGTCCAGATTAATATTTATCAGATAATGTAATACTGCCCCCAGGGGGGTAATATTCTTAGAGCTTATCACTCAACCAGAAAAGGAGGCGGGGTAGCTGTACTGTATAAAAGCATACTTAACGTTACAATTGCCCCCTCACAACAACCCCAAGCCCAAAATGTGGAAATCCTGGTTACCAAACTACAAGTTAATAAAAGTAAATGCCTAAACTTAATTTACATATACATCCCCCCAGGTAAGAATATAAGCACCCTAGAAGCCATTCTTAGCTGGCTATTGACTAGTTTCCCTCAAGAAACTATCGTCATGGGAGACTTCAATACTGAATGGAGCTCATGTTCTTCTGACTCTCCCTCCATCCATATTAACCTCTTTGGGTTCTCCCAGCTCATAAACTCCCCAACCAGATTAGGTAAACCCAATCAAAAAGAGAGCATTATTGACTGGATACTCATCAACTGTCACCCTCACCTATATGAGTCCAGAACTCTCCCAAATGACCTCAGTGATCACCTTATCACATATGTACTTAAAAACAGAACAGGTAACACACATCTACCCACCTATAAGTCTGTCAGAAGTATAAAAAACTTCAACTCCATTAAATTTCTATCTGAACTCAAAGCTTGTAATTGTTCAGTACTAAAAAACCTTCCCCTGGACAAAGCTGTTGAATACTTTAATACCAAATTCCTAGATATACTTGATTCTCACGCTCCAAAACGATCAATTAGAATTAAAAAAAAAATTGCATCATGGCTTTCACAAGCCTCCAAATCTAAAATCTTAGTTAGAAATAAGGCACGGGCCAAGTGGCGTACTACCAAAGCCTCTCTAGACTGAATTAACTTCCAGCAACTAAGAAATGAGACAAAAAAAATCAATCTTTCTTGACAAAAAAAGTACTACTGCCACTTGCAACAAAACAATCATACTAACCCCTGCAAGATTTGGGCAGGCATAAACAATCTTCTCCACCCAGGCCGATCCTCTACCCCTCCACCCACAGCTTCCTCTGACAAAAGTGCCGAAGATGTGGCAGATACCTTTAACAGTTTCTTCACTGAAACTATTCAGGCACTAGCCAGACATCAACTCCTGGTGCCTTCATCACAAACACTCCTATACCAAATTCTCTGCTTTCTTTCAGCCTCCAACCAGTCTCTACATCCCTCATCCGATCCCCTAATAAAAAAGCTAAAAGCAACTGCCCTTTCAGTGGACCTCCTCCCAGCTGAATATCTGCAAATCATAGCAGATGCCATAGCTCTCCCCATCTCAATACTTATCAACAGAATCATTTCAGAAGCCACCATCCCCTCCATCTGGAAAATATCCCATGTCATACCTCTCCATAAAGGCGGCACATCCACTGAACTGTCGAACTATCGACCTATAGAAATCCTGTTCCCACTGGCCAAAATCATGGAAAAGTGCATGCACAACAACTTCTTCACTATCTCACTCAGAATAAACTGCTGACCAACTCTCAGCATTGGATTTTGACCCCATCACAGTGCCTCCACAGCCCTCCTTTCCTTCACCAATGTTATCAACCTCAACCGGAATAGTAACAAAACTTCCTCAGACCTCTTTCTAGACCTGTCGAAAGCTTTTGATATGGTAAATCATCAATTACTAATACACACTATGAAAACCCTATTCTTTGATAAACAAGCCCTCTAATGGTTCCAAGCCTATCTGAATGACAGGAAACAAGCCGTTTTACGGCAGAACAAGCTCTCCTTCCTGTTACCCAATAACATGGGGGTTCCCCAAGGCTCCATATTAGTACCTCTTCTCTTCATAATCTTCATAAATGACCTCCCCACAGCCATCCCAGATACTACCTGAATCCAGTATGCGGACGACTCCACATTGGTCTGCTCTGACACCTCTCCAACTAATCTACTCCTAAAAACTCAGACTACTTTCACCACAGTTGAAAACTGGCTCTCAAATAGGTGTCTGATCCTAAACCCAAATAAAACCAAGCTGCTACTTTTCTTACCCACCCGTAAGTCCCCAGCAGCATCCTTTACCATAACATCTAAAAACGGGAACATCATCACCAATGTCCCCTTCACCAAACTCCTAGGAGTTATTATCGACAATAATCTCACTTTTGATATCCATGTAAATCAATCCATCAAATCCATAAATAAAAAACTAGGGTCACTTTACAGGACAAAGTCTTTCCTTACACCACCAACCACTGTAGCCATAGCCCAATCCCATCTTCTTTCTTCCCTCCTATACGCCTCTCCCATACTTACTAACCTAAACAAATCTGACCTCAATAAGCTCTCCAGCTGCTATAATAACATTGCCAGATTTGCCATTGGCTCACCTTATAGAACTCACCACTGTCTTAACCTAAAAGAACTAGGCTGGTTAGAGCTGCAAAGCCTCCTACAACTAAATCAACTTATAGAAGCTCATAAATTTCTTAGGCACCCAAACAACGCCCCTGCACTAGAAAATATTATTACCCCATAGAGTAATATAAGCTCACTCCGCTCAGCAAATAGAATACTTGTCCAAACAGTAACAACTAATAATAAATCTGGACACTCACTATTTGTAAATGCCGTTGGTAAAATATGGAACTTCCTCCCTGACCACCTAATTCTTACTACCTCATTAGCCCAATTTAAGAAAAGACTCAAACTTCATTTCAGATCACACTGGTTATGTCCATGCTCAAGCCCTGATTAAATGCCTTCCTCTAATTTCTAACTACTCCCTGAGTTACCTGTCTCCTAATTTTTAATGCCTACTCTGTACATGACAACTTGTTCTCAGACTGTACAAGTTGCCTTTGTCACAAAGTATACCTATTTTTTTAACTGAAGTATGTAATAATAGAATCTCAACAGGAGGAAATGTTTTTATAAACTTATTCGAAGCCAGCATTTTTCTTTTTTTTTTTTTGTTGGTTTTTACCTGTATCACTAGCTGGCATAACCTTATCTGGCACAAATGAAGTTTTTTTTTAATGTAAACTACACTACATGTTATTATTACATTTTGACTTCTTCTGCTTATGAATGTTTCTATGTAAATATTGCTACATGTTTTTTATTACCTTTTCTGAATGCAAGTTTTTTGACTGAGCTTTATTGACTGTATTGTGTTTATGGAGCTTTTCTTCCTGGACCTCCGCTGAAAATGGATATGTATCCAGTCGGACTATCCCAGTCAACAAATGTAAAATAAAAATAATAAAAATAAATAAAATCTCATAATTCTAGGAGGAAAACTTCATGGAAAAATTACCTATGTGATCACCTCCCTAT
>NC_056743.1:550390966-550413466 GCF_019279795.1 Protopterus annectens | reverse complement strand
TACTTCATTGACAGAAAATCTAATTTTAGTGGCATGCAACAAGTAAGCGGTTTCACATAAGCTTCATCAGACCGTTAGAAAAACCTTTTGTATTTTCTAACGGAGCATACTGCATTTGGACTATCTTTGCCTATACTGATTTCCAGTTGTGCCGTGTTTGACTCTTAGCTATATTAATTGGATTGATTTATGTTTTATTTCTTGTAAGCCAAGAGGCATTTACCTTGCTGGCAGCAATTATACAAGTTGGTTTTATTAATTAAAAAAGTGTTATTAATGCCACAGTTATATCATCCAAGATTATAGCTGAATAGCATTTGAGGTGATTGTCTCCAGCTATTCAAACACAATTTTACCTGGATTTCCTAGCATGAAAAATCAATAACAAATGTATGCGGAATGCAAAATATCCAAATTAGAATGTTTATGTGTTAATTAATTCAGTGCAATCAGATCAGTTGTGCAGTCTAGGCAAGATAGTCATGGATGGGATACCTGTGTAGTCCAGATGGAAAGTACTCACTCACACACACACACACACACACACACACACACACACACACACACACACACACACACACACACACTCTTACACAAACACAAAGTACTCTGAGAAACTCCACAGTTTGGAGAATTGTTAGTTAACCTATTGCATGGCTATGGGATGGAGAAGGAAACTGATGCACCTTTGTCAGTCAGCACATACAGAAGTAACTCACCATTCTTAATGCTGACCTCTATTACTTTGCCATCCCTGTTCTAAATATGTACCAGTGTATGTGCTACAAAGGACTGACCATTTTTTTTTGTTACAGTTATGTATTCAGAGCCACTTGTCTACATATCCTCAGTGAATGTCAACAAGGTATAAGAGTTGCCAGATCCATATCAGTTTGTAGGTTACAAAAACACAGTGGTCAAGTACCACCAGACCTAAATAAAAATTGCAGAGGGATTATTATTTACCAACTAAGAATCCTTTGAGAACTTAGGTTACTTCAAGGTATGTAAGAACTTGTGTATCATCACTGTATGTGTAACAATATACTTTTGTCATGATGTGTTGCTTTCGTTTCATAGGTCAGAATTAGATGCACTGTGGAATACTTTGCTTACTTGTAGACACAGAAGGCGAAAAAGAAAGCAAAGACAGTAAAATTTGTATCAGATGTTGCATTACGGAAATACCAAAGAAGATAAAACGTATATTATGGAAGGCAGAAAGTGAGTGCAGTAATAGTGCCAACAAGTAAGCAAATAAATGAAGAGTGCAGTGAATAAACTTCTTATATGAGAAAGAAAACTTTTAAGTTATTTGTAATGAACAAGCCATCTGGAAAAAAAAGCATACAACATTGTCATAAATACCCAATCTCTGAAGGAGAAAAATAAGTGATTGCATTACAACATTGCCTTAGGTCTGAATATGCAACACTAATATCCATTAATCTGTTTTCCTGTCAAACACAATTAATTTTGTTTATAAGAATCTAAATAAGCCAATACTTAATGAGGTGTGAGGTGTGTTTGCAATTTTTAGCATTATATTTGAGAAAAATGATGTAAAAGTGGCCTAGATTTACTGTTGTGCCTGTTTCAGGTTGAATAGAAAATCTGAAATGCTTCTATTTCTCATTAAAAAGTATTAGAATTCAAGAACTAAAAAGTGAAAACTGGAGTCTTCTACAACAAGACTTTATTGTCATTTCAAGAAATTTAATCTGAAATCCAGTCAGTTTTACTTTACAGAAAAAAAAATTGCAGTAGAAAGACATGGCATAGTCTGAATAAAATTAAAACATTGCTATTTCTGTTTATATCAAACAGGACAGCCCAGAAACGGAACAGTAAATAAATGTCCCTGTACTTAATAATGTCAGCATCCAATAGCAATTCATGACAATTATACACATCTGGGAATGATATACGATAGAAACAGATCTAGATAGCAATGCCATTATTAAAATCAAATAGTACATTAAACAATAAAAAGTGCTACCATATCTTATATAAACCAAACATCAGACAAGGTAAGAGAAGCATTTACAGTCTGATCTTACTTTATGTGAACAGACATTTTTTTCCTCAACTATTTATTTGCAGAGGAAAGACTCAGTCAGCATTTTAAGTTAGTGCAGAACTTACTTGAAAAACAAAGAATGCATAATTACTTGCATTTTACTTGTTAGCAGATCTGTGTAACATAGATGCTCAGTCTAAGTGTAATAAATGTACTCCAGTAATAGTTTTTGAACTGTAAGTAGAAGTGCTTTAATCATACTAATTTATGGTGAATGATCATACATTTTGGGATTGAATAATTGTGAGCAAGCTGATGCTTTAAAGATAACACGTGGTACTGATAATTTAGAACTTCTTACCCACAAAGAGTACCACTACACATATATGTAAATAAACAAGGAACAGCATATTTGCACTGATTAAAGAAATGGGAAGGTGTTTTGATAACCATGTCTACTTATGGCAAAAGCACAAAGTACCTGGAGATAAGCGCTAAGTATGATTGAAGGACTATGTAAAAGCCATAGGCTTTGTATGAGTTTGGATGTACTCATATACTGCGGATGCAGTCCCGTCTGAAAGATTTAAGT
This sequence comes from Protopterus annectens, assembly GCF_019279795.1. NCBI lineage: Eukaryota > Metazoa > Chordata > Ceratodontiformes > Protopteridae > Protopterus > Protopterus annectens. Next base: position 550,410,854 of record NC_056743.1, on the reverse strand, counting down.
CAACCAGTACACTATGCAGCTTTTATTATTATTAATTAAAACATATAAAAGGGAGTTTGTTATGTTTTAAATAATGGTGTGCTTATGGGGACACCCTAATGTTTTCATTTAAGAGTGGAGAGGGGGGGCAGAGGACTGACTGAGAAATGGTAGATGCAGCAACTAGTTAAATACAGCTGGAATCCATCAAGAGGACAGGATAAAAATGGAAATGCAATAGAGACGGAAACACTACAGGAACATGTCAAGATGGTGGTGGTGGAGGAGGTAGGTGGGAAATGATGGATACCATGTTTTTGGTTGGAGATAGACCCCCTATTCTTTATTTGTTTTTATATAGGATGGTGGTGTGGGTAGGAAGTAGGTAAGATGATGGAGAGAAGATAACGGAAAGAAGTGGCTGACAAGGAGTACTGCCCACCAACAGTTCCTAGTCAAAAAGGGCTCATATATTTCAATTGTCAGATGGTGTTGCAGTGGATAACCCCACTGTTGAGGGGGCAGGAGCCCGTGTCATGATGTTTGGCACTGATAGAAGCACTGAGTCTACTGAAAAGAACCCTGAGTATACCGAAGCCATCTGTCCATGACCTGGTCCTCAATGTCCTCAACAAAGTTCTAAAGACCCATTCACTGAGTTTTGCCAGGTTGTCACATGTCAGGGTACTTCTACCCTACCTCTGTAGGAATATCCCCGGACAAGCATAGGATGAAAGTTCCCTACCTTAGGAGGTTAATAGCTGGTCTGCGCCTATGGAATTTGAATCTGTAAGAAAAATGAACATAACTGGGAGAGAAAGAAAATAAAAAAGGTCAAATTAATTCTAAATTAAAGTACGTGAAAAAAGAGAAAACTGAAAGGGAGAGAAAAATAAAATGCAGTCAATAAATTAACACATGATTTTAGCATTCAAATTATTACTATAAAATAATTTTATTTTTGTAAGTCTTTATTGAACTAAAGCAGACTGCATGGGAATTGCTTATTCATAAATGGAAACACTGATACGGGAAGTGCATATGCATATATAGGAACAACGGCATAGGAAGTGCTTATGCATATGTGGGGAAGAATGAGTCTATCGCTATGAAGTCTAAATGGCATTTACATTTTGCACTCTACTGTAGTAATATAAATGATATTGCATGTCATATTTGCACCTGATCTACATTTGTTTGAAATATTGTACTGAAACTACCCTTCATATAAAAAACTTTTAGTTATATAATTAAAGACAGCATACTGTAGTTATTTATATATTTTACTTATTTGGCTTTGTTGACTGGTAAAGTCTGACTGAGCAGAGACTTTCAGTGGCAGCTTAAGGTGAAAAGCTCCATCACAGTGCATTTATATTTATAAGTAAATTTCAGACAGCTCTTAGAAAACAAACATTTACATTTCTCAAGAAAGAACAAACATATTTAAAGACAGGTAGTTAAATCAATGTACAGTTATTCCAGCTATGAAATCTTACAGGAAGTAAATGGATTGATGATGCTGAAGGGAGAACATTGCTGTAAAGAAGTTTAGAGATGTTACATTCCAGTAAAGAAAGGCTTGCAAGTAATTCAAGACACTTAATGAAGAACTTAATGAAGAACTTTATAAAATTATGTAGGAAGGGAGATTTTGGTATTGCATAGAACTGTAAAATGTTCAAGAGATATAATGAAGTATCTTATGAAATGAGGGTAGGGGAGATATTAGTCATGTATAGCAGGATAGTTGCAATAGTACATGACTGAGAGTGCATGGTATAGGGCTAATTCTATTTAGGCTGTCTGTTCCAAATTGGTGCAGTTAGAATGTTTATAGTTTAGGTATAGAGGGGTGGATGGGGACAGTTACAAAATGAACAAGAAGATAAATGTTAAGTGGGGGGTAAAAACAGATGTATTGGTTCAAGTGGAGGAGGGTAAAGTTGTTTATCTGTGTTCACACCTTGTCTGTTTTGGGGAGGGAGTGTTGTGTGGAATCTTTCCATAAACTTCCAGTCTAGGTTCTATTTTAAACTGTTATGATTTGCATACCTAAATTGCAGTTCTGTATATCAGTCTATAATTTTTTTCAGTCAGATGCAGAAATGTTAAGATACATAATGAAGAACTTTATAAAGTTATGGAGGAAGGGAGATTTTAGTATTGCATAGGTCTGTAAAAAGTTCAAGATATATAATGATGTATACATACACACACACACACACACACACACACACACACACACACACACACACACACTTCATTAAACAAAACATAATACTGTTACATAATACTGTTACTGTTATAGTTGGATGCAGTGTTTGTACTTCAGAGCAATAATGTATATGCTGATAGTTTATACCCAATAACTCTCAGTATATAAGGAAATCATTTGAAAATGTATACAAAAGTAATACAACTGATCATTTCTCATTAAACTATGTACAGGCCATTCCCTTGGCACTGCAACATATACCCTCTTCATCCAACTTTTAGTCTGGCTCTGTTGTGGTACTTAAGTTCAGTCATCTTGTACATGTAGTTAATATTGTGGAAGAAATGACCATCTTATACAATCACTATACTAAGAAATGTTTTTCTGGCCTACACAAACAAAACCATTTCTTTACAAAACTTGTCTGCATGTACAAGATGATTCTGTAAGTGAAATTATGTTGCAAAGGAAACATTTTGGGTGTGGTTAAATATATACATCTATATACAAAGAAATGTTGTTAAGTGTACTTAAGCAGATGTATATCTGTAATTTACAGACATAAAATGCATACTTACATATACTTCTTTAGCCATCCATACAAGTTTGTATTTACAGACACAAGAGTGTTATCACAGATTAAAAGATGACATCCAGCACTAGAAGATCTAGGCAGTTGCCTAGGGCCTACTGGCTGGGGGAAGGGTTGCCACAACATTTGCTTCATTAAACAAATAACATTTATTTCAATGAGGATGCACTCTGTGTCTGGAGAACGTTCTTTTGTTGTGCTTTTACACTGCTTGGAACTTGCTGCTGACTTAAATGCTTTGGTATTTAGGGCCAGACAATACTTCCAAACTCGTGTGTGTGTGTGTGTGTGTGTGTGTGTGTGTGTGTGTGTGTGTGTGTGTGTGTGTGTGTGTGTGTGTGTGTGTCTACAATGACCTAGAAATGGATGGCAGGTTGGCTAATTAACTTGCTTAGGTAGAGTAGGTTGATTAACTTGCTTAGGCTCAAACCCTGTACCTTGCTTACAGGAGACAGGAGCCTTAATTCTCTACTCCAGCTACTTTCATTGGGGTATATTTTCATGGAATGAGAATTGCAGTGAATTTTCAAGGAATAGTTAGTTTAAAGGGAAGAGAAGTTTACTGTTGCTCATGTTACATATATTTTCAATATACATCTGTTTTGTTTACCAAATGTCTGTCAGTGTTTGTGCTGTAGGATATGAAAGTAGTGCTAGCATAACAGGTTGCATACTTGTCTCTGGGACAGAAGGCTGTGGGTCGTCCTTCTACAACATGTAGATGGATTGCTGATACTGCAGTGCACTTTAAGAGGGGATGATGTCTTTTTTTGGATGATGCCAAGTAAATAAGATCCTTTTGTTGGTTTGCCAGACATTCCCTATTACAATATTACCAACTTACCATTTTTTACTCCTAAAGCAAACAGAGGGTACGGGGGGGGGACTTTAATTAATGTAAGATGGCTGTATTTGAGTTCAAGTGTATGAAAATTAAGCAAGTATGGATCTAGTCTATGCTGGCTAAGCAATATTTCAGTGCAAAAAAGTGCAGGTAATAAGCAGGCACAAACTGTAACAAAGGCAGAGATTAATGCAGTACAAAAGTAAAATACAGATGAAAAAGTGCAGATCAAACACAAAATAAGCTTAATTTCTTGTTCTTAGCTTTGTTCATACTTTTTTATTGAGATTTCCAACAAGACAATAACAATTTGCAATTTAAATAACAATACTTATAAACTATGCATGATTTTTACAAAGGCCTCAAATTCAAAAAATAAGGGAATAACAACATATTATAAACATATAGTAAGGTCATACAATTTCCAGTGTTCCTTGTTTCCAATTTAATTAAGTAGATTATAGTAGATCTGAATTCATTGTCTTAACAAGGGAGAGGACTTTCTCCCAAGGATTATTTGTGCATTTTCTGGTGAAAATTTTTAGTTCTTTGTTTTTTATTTCCAAAAGAGCTACTTCTTTCAATATAATCAAAACATTTTCAATAGTTGGAGTGAAGGACAAATTCCATCTTTTTTAATACATTTTTTGGCTACTGCCAGCATTGTCCAGAGTAAATATTTATTTTTGTTGTTCATTGTAATAGACTCATTTACATTACAAATTATTAATGATTTTGATAATATGAACCAATCAGTAAAAATAGCTTGTAGAAATTTTGCAATTTCATTACAAAATTTCTTAATTGGAGAACATTCATAAAATATATGAGACCAATCAGCCTTACATTTTAGGGAACATCTCCAACATATTATTTCTTTAGAAAGATTAAATTAAGCAATTTTGTTAGGAGTATAGAAAGCCCTATGTAAGAATTTCCTGGAAAAAAATCCTCCAGACTTGTAGATTGGATGTTAGTTTAATGGAGTGCAGGAGATTAGTTTTATTCTCTGAAGTTAGGGACATTGTATAATCTTTAGTAATACAATTACAAAATTTCTGATTAGGAGTAGTTTTATAAATAATAATAATTTTATAAAGTTTTGAGATTAAATTCTTCCAATCAAGTTCTCCATATAGTATTTCATATATAATAAATATAAATTTAGGCAATGATTTAAAGGAAGAATTCACTATTGTCCTACATAGAGCTTGAGTAAATGGAATTAAGCTATTAAGAGCTAACCAATCTGATTCTGATAGATTAAATGTTTCAATTAAATTTTATGAATCTAGGGTGACTAATTTCATTGTACATTGGTATCAACACGTAAAATTTTTAATTTCCCAATTATTAAGAGTATCTGTATTGATATTATTAAAAAAATCCTTGTAATTTTAAAAGGGAATAATAAGTGTAACTATAATTTAATATAAATATTGTTATTGATGACATTTCTAAAAGTGTTGTAGATATAGATTATAAACTTTAGATTTGTGAGTTTAATAATGTCATATTGTAAATTAACACAAAGTACATACCAAAGTTTGTTGTTTTGTTCATTAAGTTGTACATTTTTTATTAATTTATTCTCATTTAGAATAATAGTAGTTTGAAGAGACTTCCAAGCTGAAAAAAATTTTGGATCTATCCAATTTAAGGTAATTTAAAGATCATAAGCTTTAATATATGATTCTAAATCTGGAAAATTTATTCCTGCAAGCTCCCAAGGTCTAATATGATTTGATAAAGCTATTCTATTTTTTTTTGGTACCATAAAAATTTTAAAAGTATTTTATTTATTTCTCTTATAAGACTTTTACTGGGTAATATGGGAATAAATAATGCAATGTAATTTATCTTTGGTAATAATACCATTTTAATTAATTGTAGTCTATCTTCAAATTTTAAGCATAGTTTATTCCATTTCTCTGTAAGAATTTTTTAAATTATTTATAATATTGTTATAGTTCGTATTTAAGGTTAAATCAATGTTCTCACATAAAGCAATCCCTAAATAGTTTAAAGAGGATACTTCTTTCCCAATTATTTAATTTGTAGTTGATTCATTGGTATCATTGAGATTTCTTTTATTTAGTAGTAAGTGGCTAGATTTAGCACTACACATTTTTAATCCTGAAATACAATAAAAAAATTTAACTAATAAGTCTAATTCTTATAGGGATTCCACTGAATTTCTTAAAGTAAGTAAGAGCAAATAACATTATCTGAGAATCAAATTGATTATATATATAAATTCCTTTTATTTTATTATTTAATTGGATTGACATTGTGAAAGGTTCTACTGCTAGTGCAAATAGAATTGGGGACATTGGACATCCTTGTTTGGTGCCTTTTGTTATTTCAATAGATTCAGACATAAATGGTCCTAATTTTACATAAGCTAAACTGTTATTATAAATATTTTTATAAAAGCAATGAATTGGATAGGAAATTTATATGATTCAAGAATTTTAAAAAGAAAATTTCAATTTAATGAATCAAAGGCTTTTTTAATGTCAAGAGTAATTATAAGAGCTTCTTGATTATCTCTATTTAAAATATATATGGTAGTTAGTATTCTTTGAATGTTATCTTGGGTATGTCTATTATAAATAAAGCCTGTTTGATTTTCAGAGATGAGACGTGTTAATGTTTTTTTAAATCTATTAACTAGAATAGACATTAATATTTTATAATCATTATTAATGAAATATATTGGTCTATATGAACTACAGAGACTAGAGCCTTTGTTTTCTTTTAATATAGGAGTAATTAACGAATACCTCCATGAGAGTGGAATTGTACCTTGTAAATACGATTCATTTAAAGATTTGTACAGAACTGATATAACAGAGGATGGTAATAGTTTATATATTTCATTGATAATACCGTCTATACCTGGAGCTTTGTTATTTTTGCTTTCTCTAATTTTTTTAGTAATTTATTTTAGTGAAATTAGTTTCTGGATATCATTTATTAATGGTTAATCTGACTGAATATCTTTGTTCTGTCAGATTAGGAATGATACTCATTCCATGTCAGTTAAATGGTATATTGAAGATTAGTCACTTTTGAAGAATTTTTGTCTTTTTCAGGCCTCAACTTAATTTTAAATTAAATTCTTTAATGGGAATTAACAATCTGTTATTAAAATATATAATTTTGATGAAGGTTATACAAGATTTAAATAAAATAAACACTTATTACTACACTATTCTAATTTCTCTAATCAATAAAAAATTAAGATGGACAACTTTTCTTTCTTTAAGTGTTAATGGGTTAAACAACCCAAGGAAAAGATTCACTTTACTGAAGTACCTAAAATTAAATAAAGCTCAAGTAATCTTTATACAAGAAACTCACTTAAAAACAAATTATAGCTTTACTTGGAACCCAAATGAATACTTGAAATTATCTAATTCTTCACACATCAAAAAAACTAGAGGAGTTTTAACTCTATGGAAGAAAAACATAATTTCCCCACAAGTAATTTATAATTATGAAGATAAGGAAGGTCTTTTATCAATTATAATAATAAAATTTAGTAATAGACTCTGGACATTAGTTAATATTTATTAGTTCCCTGGAATTGTAACAAAAACAATAAAAAAAACTTTTAGAACTTATCACCAACAATACTAAGGGTAGTTTAATTCTAGGAGGAGATTTTAGCTGTCTATTTAATGATTCAGAAACCTTTAACAAAAGACCTTTCCATGCTACCTCTACAGGGAAATTTTTAAAAAAAATATATGATTTCTTTTATCTCAAAACTGACAATTCATTAGAATTCTGTCACTGTGATTTTAGACAACACTCAGACTAGAATTGATAAAAGATCTAAAAACAAAAATATCATATTTTAAAATAACCCTGTGTCCTCTATCTGATCACAATGCACTTATTTTTAATATTGAAATAGACTTTAAGAAATTGATATATACTAAAAGAATCCCAGCTTATATTACTAAATTAAAACAGTTTAAACCTTGGTTAGATTCAAAAATAAAATGTTTCCTAGATATACATTTAACAAGTGAGGTAAATATGGTAATTATATCGAATTGTCTGAAAGCATATTTATATGGCAAAATCATAACATGGTCTAATAATAAAACAAAGGAATGGGAGTCTGAATTAGCTAACATACAAAAACAAATAAATATAATTAACAATAATTCGAGAATTTTGTCAGATAAGAAAAAAGAAATTGAATCTTTAAATAAAAAATATATTGACATCCTAACTCACAAAACTAACGTAGCTTTAGAAAAACTAAAATTAAATTATTTTTCTATGTCTCCAAAACATATGCACAATTTAGCAATAAGAGTGAAAAGACAATCCACTGGAAAAAATATTGTGAGTGTGGTTTATGAAGGGCAAAGGAAAAAAAAAGTCTCAGATATAAGTGACATTTTGGATGCTTTCAAATATCATTTTTCGGAACAATACAAAAGTAAAGAATTTCAATATAGAACTTTGGAATATGACTTAGACTTTTCCAAATTGAAAAAAAAAACTACCATAAAAATTGTTCTTAGCTTTGAGTGGCTTCAATTCAAGCAGAAACACTCCGGGGATCTGGCAAAGGATGCCAAATGCAGGGCAGGTCTGGTTAATTCAGCTTAAATGAGAAAAAAGACTAACAGGCACAATAAGCCTTCATCCAACAATTCCCAGCTCAGAAGGGTCGAAGCTACCCTCTCCTCCCACAAAAGTGTAGACCACAGACCTTCTTAATGTAAAATAACTGGCCTGAATCCCAAGATACTTTTAGAATTACAGACACAATAAGCCTTCAACCAGCAATTCCAAAGCTACCTCTCCTGCCACAAGAGTGTAGACCACAAACTTTCTTTACATAAGTTACTTAGTTTGAAGCAAAAGTGCTTCAATCAAAACTAAGAGGATTCGAATAACAGTTAAAATGTAATCAGGCTACTAGCAAGCAGTAAAAAGCAGCAGAATAAATGTGACTAAACACTCTTAAGAACAAGTGGCAAAAAGCAAAATAAAGTAATACAGTAGTAAGAAGCACACATATAATAAAAAGCTGAATAATAGACAATTTTTTTTAAGAAAGTGGGAAGGAAACAGAAGGTAATTTGAGGTTAAGAGAGTAAGGGGGTGGGCCTTCCCAACTGATCTTTTCATACTCAGTAGAATGAGCTGATGAGATGGGACTGGGGGGAGTGTCCAAATTCAGATTAAGAGTAGAGGCGGCAACTCAAAAGCTGCCAGGTTTAAGAGTACAACAACAGTTGGGTAGGTGGCTGAGAAAAATCAAATGCAGACATAGATCAGCAATAGCCAGGCAGAGAACAGCTAGCAAATCAAGTAAGCACTCCAACCAAAGATGCCTCCTAAAATTTCTAGTTAAAGAGGATCTCTGTTTTTCAGCTCCTCCCACTACTTAGCTAGATATCATTCACTGTCTGCAAAGGCATTCTTTTGAAACTAGTAAAACAAACAGACAAAAAAAAAAAAAAGAAAAAAAATCACACATTTTCATTCAACTGTGAGGTATGAACTCATACTGAAGTAACACTTTATACTAACTGTATGACTTCTTGGCATTCAGTACCAGATCTGCAGAACGTATTGTGCAAAACAATTAAACATTTGATTATTCACTATATCATAACTCATGACTTCACTAAACAGGAGTCAGTGAGCACTCAGCCATGACTTTTGCCAACAATAATATGAGTACCTATGTCGAGACTATAAAGCCAAAAATGCAGTTACACGAAACTGCATAATAATGAATGCGGAAATGTCAAATCCGCGGTTGTGTTGGCGTGTTTGTGATGTATGGTGGGGTTTGTGGATTTAGCTGGGGATTCAGGTAAGTGGTGTGTTTATAAAGGCATTGGGTAGGGATTTGAATGTGTGTGAGTGTGTGTAGTGGTGGGTTTTATGTGTTTTTGTGTTTAGTGTGAACTCTGAATATATAAGTAGCGGGGGTGCGGAGGGCACAGCCTCCCTGCTTATAGGTAGGGTAGGTGTGTTTGTTTGTTATGTTGTGTTTGTGTGTGTTATTTTGTTTGTTGTAGTGTAATTAAGTAGGTGTATTTGTGCTTGCTTGTGTGGTGGTGTGTGTATGTGTATGATCGCGATTTTGAATTTTGCAGTTGTGGGTTGTCGTCATTTTGAATTTTTGGCTTTATAGTCTCGAGATATTAAAATTTAGTATTTTAGTATTTTGAGATTATAAAGTGAATCCACACACACACACCCACACACACATATATATATATATATATATATATATATATATATCAGTCACTGAAGATAAGAAGGCATATCAGATGAAATGCGACAGCAGACCATGTATCACACAGTAGAGCCCACAGATATAACTGAATACATCAAATATACTTTCTGTTTTTAACAAGAACAGAAACACTGTCTGGAATGTCATGGTCCATAGATCTGGACAAGATGCTGTGCAGAAGCCTACTGCATGTGGTCCCTTACCACTGCTTCTGGATGGCCATTAATCATTAGTCATAGTAGGACTGGAGCAGGCAGTTGCAGTGACAGCATGAGCCACTTCACCCCAGACTGGCATATGATCATGTTGTTCAAATGCAACATGCAATAAGTATCCTGTGTAAATACTTCATACTGAAGAGCAGCTCCAGACTCATCCATTCACCTATAATGACCCTTTAAGAGACCAAAGACCCTCTTGATGACACCACTTGCATTTCTCACTGGTATCATGAGCCATACAGCCAATCAATATCCAGCATCTACTGAAAAGAAAGAGAGGGAGGGGTGAGGTAGAGATAAAATGAAGCCAAAGAAAAAGTGTTTTGCTGTTCTACAATCCATTTTACCATGAATAAATACTTAAATGAAAAAGAAAAAAAATTATTCTACTTATCAACAAAATGATCCTTACATGCAGAAAGAGGTGGTAGACAGAGGTAGTGTGCCACATATGGGAATTGTATGCACAGCAGGACATATGGGCAGAGATGTTGGCTAGCAGCAAGTGACAGCATTATCACGGATTGCAAAGTAGATGGAAAACATGCGATTCTGCCTTTTATAATGAATCATTTGATGGTGCAAAAAAGCTGAAAATTGTCAAGTATGTAAGTCATGGTTTCATTAGCATTTGCTGTTTTAAATATTTCCTCATTTGCATCTCTTAGTGACTTTATTTGCTTATGCTCATTTGCTCCTATTGAGCATTACCATAAATGGCCTCTGTGAATCACGGCTTTGCTGTGCTCATTTTCAGACAGTGAAGTAGCCTTAACACATTTGCATAATGACTATGAATCTTGCCCAAAGAATAGTGCTACCTATTTAAAACATGTACAGTAAACCTGCAGATTCTAATGGAAAAGTTCTGCAAAGATGAATGGCTGACTTCTAAAGTCAGGTCATAATCTATCTAACCTTCCAGAATACATTTCCTTCACTAGCCCTAGCTGAAAAGATTCAGGTGACTTTTCTACAGCATTTTTGAAATAAGGACTCATACATGTTATTCCATTGAGTCTTTAGTCCAGCCTTAGCCATGGATATCTGAAGGATGCAGGTGTACATTATGACTGTTTGCTGCAATAGTGATCACCAAGTCAGCATTGATTTTTTATACATTGTTGATGGCCGAGAGAAAAACTCATTAGTTTTTCTGAAATCACAAAAAGAAGATAATTTACATGATGCTGAATATCACTTCTCATACAGAAATGACATGCTAAGGATCTTTAATAGACCATCTCATCAGTGTACAGGAGACTTGGAGAAGAAAGGACATTTTCAAGAGCGATGATCATTTATATAGATGGTGTACAGTGAAGGATTAATCCTAGAGATACTCTGTTAGAATTATTTGTCCCAGTCCCCTTCAATAAACACATCACACCAAATGACATTTGATGACCTTTATTAAATTTCTATATCATAGCTTTGCTCAACCAATTCATTAATTACAACTATTCATAATATAATTGATTCTAAACACACCATAACATCCTTGTAATGTTAATCAGGGCAGCGTACCTACTCACCCTGCCCAGCAAGCAGGGTCCATACCTCTGCTCAGTTAGTTTACTTATGAAGCAGCATCCCAACTCACTTCATACACCATTCATTGAATTACCTTCCACCAAATAAGTGGCATCCTTACCTCAGATTGCTTATCTATTCAGCAAACTTCCCCCAGCTGCTCATTTTCCTTTCCCCAAATCCTTGAAATGAACATCCAGAAGCCAGAGGGGGAACAGAAGAGGGCAAGCCTAGCCCTCTTCTCCGCCAACCAGCCTAACCAGGCTGTTCCCCCTCCCTTCTACCCAAAATTGTTCAACCCACTACTTCCCATAAAGGGAAGGTTAAGCCAAACATCATTTGGTGTACCCATCATCTGTAAAGCACCTTAGAATCCCGTCATAACCCACCTTGCCATACCATCACTGAAACACACCCTAATGAAACTAAATAAAGTAGGATTAATGTGACTCCACTGTACCACCGGAACATCCACACCAAGGGAATATATACCCTTTTAGCCAGTTTCCTTCAAGGCTGAAATCATGGCTCAACCTGAACGTATTGACAAACTTTAACCACAAAACCACCAACTATAACCCTTTGAACTCAAATTGACACCCAGTCAAAACAACTAATATCAAGTCTCATACCTAAGACCCTGTCAAATGTAGCATATCACCTTAGCCCTACCAACTACATGGTATGTGACATAACCACTATCTACTGAAGAGACAAATGTGTCACCCCACAGATACCACCCATTAGGAACAACTCCAGCATCCTGTCAAACATGTCCTTGGCCCTACCCCAACTACCATTTAACAACTGGATGAGTAACTATAATCACCCTAAAGTTCCAAGTTCCTGAATGCAAGGGTTGAAATCCAGTGGCTTACAAGAGCCATAAGGCTGCAACCTAATGAGTTCCTATGCGCCTGAATGTTGTGACTCAACTCCTCCTATGGAATTCCACACTCTCCATAAACCGTCCCCAACAGTTTTACACTAGCCCCCCCACCTACCTTTCCTCACCCCCCCCCCCATACCAATGCAATGCTCAGCTCCAAAACTACTTGAACACTGTGCTCTAACATGCCTTAATAATATGATCACTCAGACCCTCATTGTGCTCCATTCCCGTGGTAAGAACATCCTTTCTATCAAAAAGCTTCACCTTTCAGATCCACTTTCCAGGCCACTGTATGAGGCCATCTGCACTTCAGAAATATGCAGAGAAAAGAAAAACAATAAATTCGATGTACACACATACAAAGAACTACTTAAAATGGAGGCACTGAACAGAACCCCCAGTCCCTCCCATCAAGCATTTGCCAAAACTCTGTACCAACGTATGGGACCTGTCCCTCCCCCTTTTTTTAAACAAATTTTATGAATCATATCCCCTTGGACATGCATGATAAGTGCTACCCACAGAAATGAAAACCAATCTTGTCTAGCTTGTAATCACCCCAAAGCCATTAATGTAATAACATCCTATGATCCTAAGATTGTTGTGACTCCAGAGACATGTCTTAATGAGCATTACATAAAATAAATTACTTGTAACCTCATCAAGCCCACTACAGAAACCGAAACTCTTACCTATGGCTGAATGGCTGATGCTCCCTTCAGTATTGAACGAGCAAGGATAACTTTCCAACACTGATCTAACGTACTGATGGTACCACCAATTAAATTTGAAATCAAAACTCAAATGCCTGTCCTTCTCTGGCTAGCCATGTAAATCATCTACCAAAACTCAACTTTGAAATCAACTTACTTCAGCCAGTAACTGTTGCCCAACTGAGCTCACCATGTGTAACCTCCTTGCTCAGCACTGCTTCCATCATCTGTGAACGCACTGTGTGATGCCACAACTGGTACTCATGGCAACAACATCTGCAAAGAAAAGTATGTTCCAACTAAACCGCACACCTAAAGGGACCTATCAATATCCACAACCAGGGTAACCTTGCAAGTCCATGCCACATCACTTACTGCACTCTCTAAGCCAGCTAAGTTATATTGTAAAACCATCTGCCCAGCTCTTAACCTTCCATCTCCAAAGGAGGCACACTAACCAAACATAATGTCAACAGATGGCAGCTTACAGCGCTATCAAGGGGACCCACTGCCATGTTCTCCCCATCACTCTTTCAAATTTAATTATGACTTAGGGCTCCCTTCCTATTCTTTTTTTTTTTTTAATAAACCTGCTTAACCTTCCCAGTTGAGGCTGATAATATACCATACTAAGCTATTAGTAGGTGTACGATATTTTGTCCATTTGTTCCCCGTTTGCTTGCAAGCAATGACAAAAAACTCTAACACACAAATACCTCTCAACCTCTTAGCCCAGACAATGCAGACAATGAGTCAGTTCAATAACAGGTGTATTTAGCCACATGTACAGCAAAATACAATTTCCTGGCAAAAGGGAGCCACAAAGAAAGCTTCACCAGGAGGGAAACAGATGGAATGTGTTCCTCTATCATCAAAGCACTGCAGTAGGTAAGTTGAGTTTTTTCCTCAGTAGAACATCATTGGGTTTTTATTAATACAAATTCTTTACAGGCTTCTGAAGCTTATAAATGTTATCAAATATATTCTAGATGTGGATCGAGAAAACCAGAATTCAAAATGTGACATGCTTTGCAGTCCAACCACAATGTGTATAGCTGCCCAGAATGCCACACTTTTCCTAATGTTCTACTAAAATGTAAAGAGTGTCACCAGCTTCTTTTTCTGCTGTCACTATCAACATTTCAGAGTCCATCAAATATCACATTGTTATAAATACTATTACTGGTATTGCCTCCGCACTTGAGATCTTGCAAAATGGCAGTAACTTACATTCTGTGACCCTAAATGACCTCTGGAATGCCAAGAGCATAGTTGCTCATAAAACAAAGCAATGATGTCCCCTTCAAAAGCTGGCCCAATGGCAAAAGCACTCTTTGAGATCTCCTTGCACCCGCCGTCATTGCCCCTTCATGATGACACAAGCAGACCACTAGAAGCAGCAGCACAAAGGTGAAACACACCAGCCAGCCAAAGAAAACAAACAGATAAATAAAACACAAAAGCAAGTCAAAAGAGAAAATATACCATCAAAATTACACCGACTGGACTACAGCTGCCTGTGCTCACACATGCCCAGCATCAACTGTCCAATATCTGATACAAAAGACAATTTATTTCAGGCAATCAAATCAGCAACTATTGCTACAATCACACAAAACAAACTACTTGCATCTCCCCTCAAATTCAAACACAGCAAGAAAGTACATTGCCATTGTACACAAAAATCTGCCACAAAATGTAAAGAGCATCCAGCACAGATGGACACAAGAAAATCCAACTCGACTCTCTTGCCTCCAATTAACATGAATCAAGCTCCAATTTACCACTACCAAAACTGTACTGACAAATTACCACTCCCTGTCTCCTTGACTCTCCTCCCACAATATCCACTCAGAATGCCACGATACATTCCAAAACAAATAAACAAGCAAAGAAACATTGAACCTTCTGTGATCATTCTACAACCCACTCTACACGTGGCAGTAATTCCCCTACTCTGGAGTGCTACCAAATTCATCTCCGGAAAGAGTCAGCAAGAACACAAGTAGTCGTGGTAAGCATGGGCCTGCGCTCAAAAACCCAATGGACATGCACAACCACCACACACCCCGACAGGAGTGAAATGCTGTATATACCAAAAACAGTGGTGGCTGGTGACTTCAAATCACAGGGGAGCTGCAGGAGACAGATGAATGGGTGGGGTCAAGGGGAAGGGGTGTGGTCAACTGGAAAGGGGAGGAGCTATGCTCAAAACCACAAAAACTAACTTTAATTAAATATGCTGCCCTGGGTGGCAAACCATCATTATGAAAGTCCAATCAAGACAAAAATAAGTGTAGAAGAATAAAAATATTTCAATGCATTGGCTGCATGACAGCTTACTTAATATCTAGATGGAAACAAAAGGTTGTGAGGCATGAAAAAATAAATTACTTTTTAAATACATTATTGGAATGCCAGTCAAAATCAAGTATAAGAAAAACCAGAAGCACTCAACTCAAACCACTTCTCCTTGCACTGCAGTTCTAATTATAATATATTCAGCTTTATTAAAGTACCAAGTAACATTCTGAAAGTAGAAATCTCTGTGATGCCCCCCCCACTTGTAAAAATGTTTCTTATCCAAAAAAGACCTGCTGCCTGACAACTTGTTTCATGGGGAAAACATGATCAAAGTAAAAATGAAAAGCAAACAAGAAAGCTCAAGATACATCGCTTAAAGGATTACTGTACAGGTTATGGACCACACATGATTGGCATTCTGTTTAGTTTACAGGTAAAGTCTGTAGAGATGACTGGAATTCTCCAACAAGTGTAATGAGCTTTTTAAAATAATGGAATCCTGTCCTTTAATACCCAAGGCTTATACATTATCTAGTCAAGTATTCTCTGCATGGCAACAACAGAAAGGCTTTCAATGTTGGCAAATCTTTAACAGTATGCTTATTAAAGCTTACTTGCATCTTACAATCTCAGACAAACTTACCGTATGGTCATTAAAGCATTGCTACTTAAACACAGAGCAACAGGCACTTTGAGTAATAAGCATAAATCTGAGTAATAAGCATAAATCAACAGTACAAAAATATGACAGAAACCAGACCATTCTGCAAAATCAAGGACAGATGAAAACCCACTGTAGTACTTGTGTCTACCTTGGATGGGGGGAACACACTGCATAACTACTCCTTGCCTTGCTTGGACACATCCAGAGTGACTACATGGGGGAGTGGGGTGCAACAAGTATGTCACAATGTGAAATGTCTCTGGCTGACTGTGATGGCCCTGACACATTTGTCATACCTCTCAACCTCAAGAGCAAGCAATCTGGACAAAGCCATACACAGAAGTAGGCCAAAGGCCCAAAAATAAGGACAATTTTTAAATATTGCTCTAATAAACTCAGAAAGATAATAGAATAGGTCTTGCATTAGTATGAATTTTCTGAAGGGTATATAATCTGAAGGGTATAAAATCTGAAACTCAAATGTCTGTCATTTTCTAACTTCAGTCTTTAGTGATTTGTCACTAATTTGCCAAAAAACACAATTTTATGAAAAATGGACCAAAAATGTGATGCAAAAATATAAAATAGACACACAATACAGCTGGTAACCTGTCAAAGAAGGGACACTTTAATATTAGTACTGCTACCTTGAGCAGTTGACAAAATAAAAGAATCTACATGCATTTCAAGTAATCTATAACTTTGATTATTACAGTTATTTCTTAATTGTAAACCCTCCATGTTTTCTTCCAAAATTGCTATTTTGTGGAGGGATTATTAGGGGGAAGAGCAACATTTTGAGCCAAAATCGGGGACAGTTGAGAGATTGGCTATGCCTAATTCTATAAAGCAATTTATTTGCATGTACCTTTCAACCTGTTAATGCAGCAAATCTGAACAAGGCCAAACGTATTGGGGGCACATATAAACAGTACTAAAAATTGCTCTTGTATAAATTGAGACAGTTGATAGAACAGCTCTTACTTTAACATGCATTTTTTCTGAAGGTTATGAAGTCTGAAACTCAGTGTATCATTATTTAGTGACTTAATTCCTAAATGATTTGCCAGAAAACTACAAATTTTATGAAGAACAAACCAAAAATAAGAAGCAAAAATATATTCATTCTTTGAAAATCTGGAAAGTTGGGAGGTATAGTTCAGCTGGGCCTGTCTGAGTTTGCTGCCCTTCCCCCCTGACAAAATCATGGTTGAATGGAGCCTCTGCAGCCATTCCAATGAACCATTACTTGGCTATTTCACTCCATTTACCATAAACACTAATGTGCATACTGGTTTACTTCTATGATGAGTTGGACTTCATTTGAAAGTTTTATTTTGTATTTTACAGCACAAACACTAAGTCATCTGCTAAACAAAGCAATGCAGTCTCACAATGAAAACTTAGCATTAAAACTTCTCTGCCCTTGAAACTCACATTCATTGAAACAGCATTGAAACCCACATTCAAAGAAAATACATTTTGCCAGTGGCAGATAAAGATTAATTTTGGGCTGTTTTCAAATCATAGGCCCCTTGCATATGAAACATACATGTGCTCTTTGATACACCTTCCTCATTGTACTAAAATTATATTCCTTGTACAATACAGTACAGTTGTTAGAGGGTGTTTTAAATTTGTTTTGAACATTTTTCCAATAAGCAATACAACAAAACGCATGCACCCATAATGGCAAAACTGCCCATCTCAGAACATTTATCATAAAAAAGTCTACTCAGACTTCCACAGTCCACCATTATTAGTAAATATGCACAATTCTACAGTCCACCATTATTAGTAAATATGCACAATTCTACAGTCCACCATTATCAGTAAATATGCACAATTCTACAGTCCACCTTTATCAGTAAATATGCACAATTCTACAGTCCATTATCAGTAAATATGCACAATCTCTGAAGTAAAAGTCATCTAAATAATTCCGCATTAAAGAAATCTGTAACTAATGAAGAGGTTGCTGCTAGCAATCACCTTTATATTTCATGGTTTCATCAAAAAATAAAGTGTCTGTTGCCCCTCAGGAATAAATTGCCTATATTACATTAAAAATGATAAGCTAGTAATAATACTGCAAGAGGAAATGGTTGGCAAACTGATAACAGACTCATAGTTAGTATCTTCACCAAGGAGAACATTCTCAGTACGACAGCATCCACCACTTGTGGGAGTAGAACCCACAGCCTTCTGCATCAAAAGCAAGTACACAACCTGTTGTGCTATTAACAAGGCAAAACACTAAACTTCTGTTCCCCTGCAGCTCTCAGCTCCTTGTAAAATCTACTCAATACTCAACTGCATCTCAACTTCGCAGCACAAGAAAACTGGAAAAAGACAAAATGTACTGGGGGGGGGGGGTCAAAAGCCCAAAAACCAGGGACACATTAAACATTGCTTGTATAATCTTGGAAAGTTGCTAGAATAAAATGCTGTGTTACCACCATCCATTTTACTGCCAAGGTCCCTGAGCAAAACAGTCAGAGTAACATACCACTACGCCACATCAGCTGCTTTGTAAAAGAGAGGAAGACTGAAACTTAAATGGCTATCATTTAGTGAATTCAGTTCTCACCATAGCTGTCAACCTCTTAGTATAAAACACCTGGACAAACCTAGTAATGAGGGAATACAGCCCTCAAACATATTCAGTGAATTCAGTTCTTGCCATAGCTGTCAACCTTAGCACAAAAACCTGGACGAAGCCAATAATGGGGGAATACAGTCCCAAAAATAGGGACAAATTTCAAATATTCATCTTATAAACTTAGAAAATTGCTAGAAGAAAAGGTTGTGTTACTATGTATTCTGAAGAACATGAAGTCTGAAATTCAAATGCCTGTCAATTTTACTGCTGACAGAACAAAAAATTTTCAGCAGAGACCCAGGGATTAATACTGCAGACACGTCTTTGTAAAATGACAGGGCACCAGAGCAAATCCACACAAACACAGGGAGGAGATGCAGACTCCACGCAGAAGGCACCCCAGCCAGGAATCAAACCAGAAAACCTATAGCTGTGAGGCAAAAATACTACCACTGCACCATCAAATATGCAAGGAATTAAACATTCAGAAACCTGAAGTCTGAAATTCAAATGCCTGTCAATTTTATTTAACATTTGTTAATCAGGACAGTCTGACTTGGAACAAAAAAAAACAATTCTCAGCAGAGGCCCAGGAAGAAATAATGCAGACATGTCTTTGTAACATGGGAGGACACAAAAGCAAACCCACACAAACACAGGGAGAAGATACAGACCCCCACAAAGAAGGCACCCCAGCCAAGAACCAAACCCAAGAACCTACAGCTGTGAGGCATCAATGCTACCACTGCACCATCAAATTTCAAGCATTGCAATATTTAAAAACCACAGATATTATGAGGAATACATCAGATCAAATATGAGGCAAAAATCTGCAATTTTTTACAAATGGTGGTGGGTAGGGAATTCAGGTCTTTAACACCTGCATACAAGGTACAGGGTTCAAGCCTGAGGTATTCCCTACCACACCACCATGAGTCTAATTACCAGTACATCCCACCTGAGGCATTTACACACACACACACACACACACACACACACACACACACACACACACACACACCTGGTCCTGTAGTACATCCCTG
>NC_056743.1:550318466-550385966 GCF_019279795.1 Protopterus annectens | reverse complement strand
AGTGTTTGCAAGAGCAAATTGATCAACAAAGTCACACAGTTTACTTTCTTTGCTCGGCAATATTGAAATGTATGAAATTCTATGGTATTTTAAGGGCTACACATGAACTGCTATCTAGTACGAAAGTGTCACTTTTTACATCAACATCAGCCATGGGTGCTGAATAGTCTGAAAGTGCCTTTAAGTGATTATTGTACTGCCAGCAAGTATACAAATCTACCTGTTTAAAACAGACTTGATTTTATCATTAAATGGCAAAGAAAATGCAGATTTGGAGATTCCTGCTTAGTTGCCTGAAGACTCCCAACATCTATGATCTTCTATGCTTGCTATTTCTTGATGATAGCAGCTTTTTTCTTGTCTGGTGAGGTAAGGATCCTCAGTTTATCCTGTTAAAATATTTTTCCTAACTGACCAAAATCTTGTTGATTTTAGACATGTAAGGTGCCTCTTTGAATTATTGCATTACTAAGACTCATATATTCCCAACAGCCTTGGAGTTGGAGAAGCTCTCATTAACCAACTGCAGTTTTAAAGTACCATATTGCAGATATTGTTTTAACCCTGTTTTGGGGTGGTAAGAAAGCAAGATAAATGGCACCTCAGTGCTGAACAAGCTTCCATAAGTAACATTCCATCTACCTTTTTTCGCAATCTTTTTTATTAAATTTTAAAAACATAAACAAAAATAATATTTCATTTAAGAGATATTTAACATAGTAAAGGGCAAACAAGTACAAACAAAAACTAAGTAATAAACTGTTATATGAGAACACAACTACTTACATATGTGTCTACTAATAAAATATATTAAGAAAAGTTGCAGTTCTAATTGTTCAGTTGTTTATTTAATAGTTCATTTAAACCTTTCCAGGTGTTGTATGAGGAAGCAATTCTTCTAGATCTTGATTTTTTGGTAATAAGTTCCAGATGGCAAACTTTAGTTAGAACATTCAAAAATTCCTTGAAGGAAGGAGCAAATTCATTTTTCCATTCCTTGTTATTACTTTCCTTGCAGTTGTTAATATGCTCCACAGAACTGGATAGTTCAGTCTTGTAACACACTCAGGGACTGGAGTATTAAAAAGAACTAATGATTTAGTCAAGGTAAATTTATCAGAAAATAAAGTTTTTTAAGAAATCATTAATCTTTTTCCAATATGATTTAATTACAGCACATTCAAAAACATATGCTCCCAATCAGCTTTAGTGTCTAATTTACATCTCCAACAAACGATATTAGTTTTAGATATTAATTCTATTCTATGTGAAGTAAAGAAAGACCTATGTAAAAATTTCCAAGACAACAGTTTCCATCTAAGTGATCATGCGGTTTGTTTAGATGATAATAGAAATAGTCATTTATCCTCATCATTGGAAGGCTTGTTACTTATAAGTTTAAAATAATTCTAATAGTTTTATTTATTATATTGTAATTCTTTTTTATCACTTTATACATTTTGGATAAAACACCTTTCCCAGATATTTTCTGTTCTACCAAGATAGTTGAAAGTTGAATCCGCTGTGGTGCCGCGGTAGCGTTGTTGCCTCACAGCAAGAGGTTCTCCTTTTCGATTCTCAGCTGGAGTGTGGGGAGTGCCTTCTGTGTGGAGTCTGCATGTCCTCCCCGCAGTTGGGTGGGCTTTCGAAAGACATGCGTAAATGGGAGTGCCTTTGTTGAAGGTTGGATGTCGAGCTGGCACCTCGGTGTTCATGAAAATCTAACTGTCAATCATTAGCAGACCGGAGTTCCGCTGTGGTGACCCCTAACCGGGAAAAGCCGAAAGACAAACAACAACAACAACCAAGATAGTTGAAAGTTCAATTAAGGAATGCCCATTCACGCATGTCGCCACACAGAAGACGCTCTGACTGAGAATCGAACGGGCAATGTCTAACTGTGAGGCGACAATGCTACCGCAGCACCACCACCGCAGTACCTGTTAAGAAGCAGTATATGAGTAAATTCAGTTTGTGTCTGAATAAGCGGAACTACAGGGTTGTTTAATAATTAACCATTCTGTCCTTAAATGGACTCTGTAGAGTTGTATTAGAAAGAGGTTTTAGTTTAGGATTAACTGACCTGTCCCTAACACTGATTCCTGAGAAGTGCCTTACTAAGAGATAAATATTACTGTTGTATTGGTGCCCTGTTCATGAGCAGCATATGTGTAATTTGCTTCCGTGCCTGTTAGACCGGAGTTACCAGGCTGAGCTGTAAATTAACTGCTCTGTCCTTAAAACTGCTTCTTAGTAGAGCCTTTTTAGAGGCCTTTACTTCTGTTGCATTGGTGACCTGTTTAAAAGGCAGCATATGATGTAAATTGCTTCCATGCCTGGGAATATCAGAGCTACAGGGTTGAATTATGTATTAACGGCTCTGTCCCTGTTACTATTGTTATAGAAGTGCTGTATAAAATTCTGCTTGGATGTGCTTAGCCTCCGAGATTTTAAAAGCAGAGCTACATGTGCCGACAATTAGGTAGCCCTGATTGGTAACTGTTCCAATGGTCATCCTGTGCCTTCTAAAAGTAACTGCAGAGTTAGGCCACTGAAATGCTGTTGTAGCACTCTGGAGCTTGCAGTATTGAGCATAGCCTCTAAGTTTATTTCTGCCTTGCACCCTTGGCCTTTGTCTACTTTTACCAGCTGGGTAAACCATAAAAGACAGTCCAGCTAAGACAAGTATCTGTTATAATGATTAGAAGCATTAATAAGCACTGTGCCTGGTATTTTATGTGATGTTATTTTAAAAGTCTGTACTGTATTCTGTTTTTTCCATGCAATCCACCCCACTAAACACTCTGTTTTTTGTTTCCCCTAGCTCTCTCCCCTGATTCTGCACCCTATCTTTGGATCCCTGACCAAGGCTCTATAAAATCTCACCTAAAAAGGGAATCTGCCATAGCTGTACCTGAAAACAATAACTCAGGAGACTGGAAAGAAAGTATGCTATCACCCCTCTATAAATGTGCAAATATTTAAACTGATCTCCTTTCTGTACACATTTACCTTATTCCTCCCTAGAATTCAGGTATCTGTAATGCAGTGTGAGCACAGTACCATGAGAACACGGGGCCTTTTACAGACCCCTGCACCCTTTTCATACCTTACACCTTATCTATCCCTTCCACCATTAAATACTAGCTAGCTGACTACCTGCAAATTAATAGAAAATTACCAAAAGAGTTGCAGAAAACCTACACTGCTCTGGCATAGGGCTGACAGATATTTTTTTAGAAGCTCAGCACCTACTCGGGAGGGCCCCGCTCCATTCGCCCTCGTAACGCTTGGGCTCACTTTGCTCTCCTCCCACCCCCATATAATTTCCTTTATACTTATCCACCTTCACCACACCTCTTCCTACTCCTACCCTGCCCCTCCCAACTACTTTCTTACAGACACACCCCCTTCTATAGTTCCTTCCCACACACTACTAGTTATTACTCACCTCATCTTCCCACTGTCTACACATACTCTACCTTTATATCATGCCTTTCAAACCACAAGCGTTACTCCTGATACCTATACTCTCCCTCTTCTAACTCCTCACCTCTTGTCACACACATCTACCCCCACCCTACTTCCACCCAACAAACTGTACTCTACATCCAAATACTAAACCCGTGGCTCCCCTGCCAAACAGCCCTTCTGTTCCAAACTATACTACTGTCCTTCCTAAAATAAAATTATCTCCCCCTCTCCTAACCACCTCTAAGCAGAAAAGAAACGTCTCCCTATTTAAACAATTACTCTGTTTCAAACCACTACTTCTATCAGGAGATATCCATCCTAACCCAGGCCCCTCCCGACCTACCTTGAATAATCATCCTCCTGTACAAACGTCTCCCTATTTAAACAATTACTCTACTTCAAACCACTACTTCTATCAGGATATAGCTGTCCTAACCCAGCCCCCCCCCAACCTACCTTGAATAATCATCCTCCTGTACAAACGTCTCCCTATTTAAACAATTACTCTACTTCAAACCTCTACTTCTATCAGGAGACATCCATCCTAACCCAGGCCCCTCCCAACCTACCTTTCATAATCATCCTCCTGTACAAACATCTACCAACCTCACCCCCTTAAAAAAACAAGTATCCTTTTACTCTATCAGTCTCAGGAGTGTAGTAAACAAAGTTCAGGACTTCCATGCCTGGTTAGCTAACTATACCCCTGACATAGTCACCCTAACTGAAACCTGGCTGAAACCATATAATCAAGATAGCAAAATTACCCCACCTGGCTATAACATCCTTAGACGTGACAGGCAAAGGAAAATAGGTGGAGGAGTAGCCATTTTCTACCCTGACCACCTCTCACTAACCAGTCCAAACCTCCCTCTACCCACTTTCTCTACAGCTGAACTCCTACTTACCAATGTTAAACTTAACAACTTTACCACCATAACTGTTGTAGCAATTTATATCCCCCCTGGAGACAATCTGGGCATACTCAAGAACATCCTATCCCACCTCTCACAGACCATCCACAATGAAACCATCATTCTAGGGGATGTAAACATAGATTGGCTTACAATTCAAATTACCCATACTACCTCTTGTATCAACTTACATGGATTTGAGCAGCTAATCACTTCCCCTACCTATATTAGCAAGTCACACTTGCCACAGTCTATCCTAGACTGGATTTTGGTGTCTCACCCCCAAAATTACCACATCCCTGACACTCTACCAAACTCCCTTAGTGACCACTGCCCTATCACAGTAACTAGACACACTCCCCATTTCACCAGACCTTTCAAGTTTATCACTTCCCACAAAATCTCTTCCTTTAATCTAGACTCTTTCACTGACCAACTCTCCAGAATTGACTGGTCCAATCTCACAACACTTCCCTTAGATGAAACTGTCCACTATTTCAACTCCACCTTATCTAAACATCCTCAACTCCCTTGTTCCCCTTCTAACAATCAGAATCAAAGCTAATACTTCTCCTTGGCTAACCAAATCGAATAGAGCTCTGATGAAAAAACGTGACAGGATATGGAAATTATCGACTAAAACCAAGACCCCTTCTGTCCTACAGACCTATAAAGAACTTAGGAATCAAATAAAGAAAATTATCAACAAAGACAAGATCAGCTTCTATGTAAACCCTCGTACTACCCTAAAATTTGACCCAAACAAATTCTGGAACACAATCAATCATATACTGCATCCAGGAAACCCTTCCCCTCCTAACCCATGCCCGAATAAAACTTCTGAAAAAACTGCCACTGCATTTAACAATCATTTTATCAACTCAATAACTACTGTTATTAATGATCTTCCCACTAGAAAAAGTGCCAATAACCCCACTTTCTCAACCTCTCCACCTTATCCTTCAAACTCTTTTTCCCCTCACATCAGTCTCAACTAACTATATTAAATCCCTACTCTCTAAACTCAAAATCTGCTCCCCCTCAGCTGATAATTTACCTTCTTACTTCTTACAGATTGCAGCTGTACCCCTAGCCTCTCCTGTATCCATCATGATCAACCGATCTATCTTTGAATCATATGTTCCAGCAATATAGAAAACATTCTATACATTACCTATACATAAGGGAGATAATTCTTCTGATATATCTAACTTCTCCAAAATCCTTGAGAAATGCATTCACAAGCAGATAATGCAGTATCTTCTCCAACAGAACCTTCTAACACACACACACACACACACACACACACACACACACACACACACACACACACACACACAACATGGATTTCGTCCTAAGCACAGCACTACAACTGCACTAATATCCTTTATCAACACTGTATCACTGGCCCATGACAACAATAAACTAGTTTCTTGTCTGTTCCTCGACTTTTCCAAAGCCTTTGACACTGTCTCCCATCCCCTCCTCCTAGATAAACTCTCTCATTTAAGTTGCTCTCCTTCCACTATCTCTCTATCTGCCAACAAGCTGACAAATGGCACTCTGCCCTATCCTCTCCCAATCATCCTACTGGATGTCCCCCAAGGATCCATACTTGGGCCACTTCTATTCAATATTTTCACCAACCTATTTTACACTTCTTGTCCCAATTCTATACTTGTACAATATGCAGATGATTCAACAGTCATCACCATTGCTGACAATCCATCTGACCTCCACTCTACTACCCAAGCATCATTCAACACTGTAGAGACATGGCTTTGTGATAAATTAATTCTCAACCCCAAGAAAACTAAGCTTCTACACTTCCTCACAAAAAAAACTCATCAATCTCAAAACTACATTTTCTATCCTATCAAGCAATAACACTATCATTACTGCTGAACCTAGCAGTAAACTGCTAGGAGTTATAATGGACGATCAGCTTAAATTTGATCTCCAAGTCACTGCCTCTATCAAAAAGACTCACCAGAGACTTGCACTCCTTTACTGTAACAAAAGACATCTAACCAATACAGCCAGAATAACTCTCTCCCATGCATTTCTTCTTCCCACACTTCTCTATAGCTGTCAGTAATTTACATATCTTAATACCACACTCATAACTAAACTCAAAACTACATATAATAAGGTTGCTAGATTTGCTGCAAACCAAACCTGCAAGTCATGCCATTGCCTATCTCTTAAACAATTAGACTGGCTTGAATTCCCTCATTTGCTGCTACTACATCAACTGCAAATTATCCGCTCCATACTCTATTTACCATCTTTCTGCCCTAGCCTTCTATCTATTATATCTAAATATTTCCCAACCAGGACACTACATACTTCAGTCCAGTACTTCCTACAGATCTATAAACCCAAAACCAAAACAGGGTGTCTACTCTATAACTATAACCATGCTACAACTTGGAACCAACTACCCCTAAAAATTAGGTCACTTGATCAAACCAAGCATTTCAAACTAGCCACTTGGAGATACCTAATAAACAAATGGTCCTTCCACTGTAGTCATCCTCCCTGAAACTACCCAACCATAGCTTGTATTCCTCCTCCCTCCATTCTACTCTACTGTCTAGCTTAATAATCATCTATTCCTCCATCTCTATGCTTAATCACTTCATCACCTTTCTACTCCTCCTGTAACTAGACTGTATATAACTACTTAGGAATTATGAATACTATATTCCTTTCATCACATTGTACCTAAGTTTCTGTGGTATGACCTCTGTCATTGTACCCAACTGCTTTCTGTATGATTTATTGTAAATGTTTTTTTTACTGTACAATTTCTGACATTGTACCAAACTGTTTTACTGTATGATTTACTGTAAATGTTATCTCTTTAACTAGTTTCAAATGCAAATGAAAATGTCTTATTAATTGTATGTAAAATGCAAATACTGACTGTGGAGCTTTTCTCCTCGGGTCTCCACTGAAAATGAGCTAAATGCTGAAATGGACCAACCCGGTTAACAAATGTAAAATAAATAAATAAATAAAATAGTTCTAGATCTGTTAATCCAGTACCTCCAAAGGACCCTCAAAAGGACCAGTCTCTTATATGATGACTTAAAGCTATTCTGGATTTATTAGGATAACTCAAAAAAAAATCTTAAAATTAAATAATTAAAAATGTTATAAAGGTTTTAGAAAGAGGCAGAGATGATTGCACTACTTATAGGGTGTTTGAAAGAATAATCTATTTAATTATGGAAAGTCTCTCATCAATATTAAAAAAATCTATTCCACTTATTTATGAGATTTTCTATAGAAGTTGGACTATTATTAAAATTGATATCAATTATGTTGTTGATGTTTTCAGTGATAATGATCCACAGATAATTTAACCATTTTTCTTGGACTATGTATTTATTAAATTATTCCTGATAATCTAATATTATAATTTATAGGTAATACATTTGTTTTATTTTCATTGAAAGTAAGTTCAGATTTTTCTGAAATGTTTCTATTAGAATAAAGAGGATTGAAAGTGAATTATTAGATTCATTTAATGTCAGCAAAATATAGTCTGCAAACAATTGGATTTTAGGTGTTAGATTCTTATCTGTATGAACATCTTTAATGTCTGGGTATGATCTTATTAAATTAGCAAATGGCTCTATATGTCAGTGGTTTCTGGCTGACTAAATTCACAGCTGATTGCAAATTAGGAGCTGTCATTGAATCTCACACTGACACAAATATTCTCTAGGAGGGGCTGACACAAATAAACAACTGGTGTCAGAGACATGGACTAAAACTAAATGCCAACAAATGCATAATAGTATCCTTTGGGAATCCATCCATCCTTGGTAACTATCATATTAACAACACACCGCTTAGAGCTGACCCATTAGTCAATGACTTAGGGACATTCATAGATAGTAATTTAGCCTTTGGTCATCACGTGCCTACAGTGGTGAGGAAATCATTTTATGTTGCGCAACTTATAAACAATGGTATGGCATCTAAGTCCAAGGAAGTCATTGGTCTGCATTCAGCATTCTTCACACCTGTCACTGAGTACAATGCCCCCTTTGGTATGTTCCTAACCAGGAGTATCTAGTAACTGGAATATCCACAGAGGTTCCTCACTAAATGAATACAGGGCATAAGTAATATGTTCTATGCAGATCGCTTCAAGACCGTATCCCTGTATTCTGTCTCCTACAAGCTTTTGAGGGGAGATCTGTGCCTGACATACAGGGTATTGTCAGACCTCACTCTGATGGACCTCCTGCATATCCACAAAACAAACAGTACCAGAATTACCCATTATAAAGATTAAACCTTGCCTGTGGTATAAATAGGACCTGCTGGAGAGATAGGTATGTATCCCAGAGACTACCCTGTCTATGGAACAGGCGCCCCATCCATGTCAGGGAGAGTTGGATGGGAAACCGGAAATTCATCTCTGGTTTGGCACCTATGTCTCTTATGCAAACAGGTAACCTATAAATGATTCATCTCCCAGGCCCATGCTTATACTTATCAAGGGTATCAAAACTTGTCAGCGATTTGGGATGCATGGCTAGGCTTAAAAAGGCCCTTGTGGCCATTAGCCTAGTAAAAACCTATGAACCTATGAATGAATGTAAAAAGTAATGGTGAAAGTGTGCATCTTTGCTTAGTTCTTTTAGAGATTTTAATTCATTCTGAAGTGAATGGTCCTATTTTGACGTGCATAAGAGGTACTCTATAGAAGGTTAATAAGTTGTATAAATTTGTATGAAAAGTTACTTTGTTCAAGTACCAGTGAGAGATAGTGCCAATTGACCAATTCAAAAGCACTATTGCTATCCAGACTTTCTATAGTTCCAATTGACCGAATCAAATGCATTATTGATATTCAGACTTTCTATAGTTAAGTTCTCTTTTGTGTTATTTGCAAAGTCAATTAATGATAAGATTCTTTGGATGTTGTTATAGGAGTTTCTATTTAACATAATGCCAGTTTGATCATCCTGAATCAGAAGAGAAAAACCTTTTAATCTATCAACATGTATGATCATAAATAATTTATAACACATGTTTAACAAAAAAAATGATCTATAAAAACAACATTTTGCAGCATCTTTATCTAACTTTAAGAATCATTGGTATTTATTTGTGTTAAAGTAATCCCTAAATTGTCTTAAGATATCCTCTAATTCAGTCACTTTTCATTTTTTTTGCAGGGGAATTTTAGCATGTATTTATGGTTAACTGAATGATTGATTATTTTAATCTTTTCTAGATTGATCGTGGTTTATGATTTAAAACTTCTAAGAATTTACCATTCAGTTTATTTATATCTTTTATCATATGTGTCTTTCACATAAATGGCAAGTATAAAATTTTGAATTTCTTTTAGAAAGTATTCCTTTAAATCTTTCAAATTAGTTGTATAGGCAGGTATACATTTAACAGGATTAGATAATTTTGTTTTAGGGTTAATTCAAAGGATATTGCTTTACGGTCTGAGAATGGACATGTTATAATCTTAACCTTATCTAATCTATTTATTAAGTTGTTTCATATGTCAGCTTTATCAATTTTGTCCTGAGTTCCATGCATCTGTAAATAACGAGTAACAAAATTGAGTCTGGATCTGAAAAATCATTTATATCTCTGACTTGAATTTAATCAATATTTTTTTAATTCCTTGGGAGGTGCTGATATCATTCTCTTTCTAGTGGAACTAGAATCCTTATCCTTTAAAATTCAAAGTCTCCTGCTATTACAGTGCTGCCTCATGTAATATGAACAACTTGGTCCAAGTGCTGTTTAACAGTCCTAATTTCTATTCCAGGAAACCAATATAAATTAATAATGGTATACAATTTTCTATTAATTTCCAGTGCTACAGAACATAATAAACCTTTATCACCTTTATAAGAACTGACTATCTTAGGAATTGGGTATAGTATTTCTCCATAAAATTACTACCCATCTTTTTCTGATTATAATGATAGCTAGATGCTACTGTGTCTGCTTTGGTATTAATTCTATCAAAAGCTGTTTGTAGTAAATGAGTGTCTTGCAAAATACATAAATAAATAAATAATCTTGGAACTGAAAAGTCTCAAAAATCTTTTTAGACTCCCTCTCTTGCAACTATTATTTAAACCATTGATGTTTAAAGATATGCATTTAAAGCAAGACATGAAGTTGAAGTAGTGGTTTTATATAAAGATTTTCCATGAATTCCAAACAGAGAATATACCTTTGAAACACTTCCCAACCCACAAATAACTCATACAAAAGAATGCAATCATTATTAAATGGATTGGTAGGTACAAGGCAAACAGTAGAAACACACAAAGATACAGAATTACTGTAATTACATTTAAACATTCATATACAAAACCCTTCAACTCCATTACAACAAGTCTAAAACTTCATGCTTGAAAGTGAAACTAAATCTTTCTGCCCATTCAAAAAAAAAAAGACAAAAATAAAAACCTAACATTCTCTCTGCTATAGTCACAATAGTATTTTTCATCACAGAAAATACAGAATAAAATGCCATTCATATTAATTGTGAGAGTTAAAGAATGTTGACAAAAGATTTTAATTATATAGATATTTAATGTCCAACTAATAATAATAGTATATTATTCTATAAGTAGGTAAAGGTAAAAAAGGTATGTTTATATCAAAAACCTTATATGGGCTTTTCTAAAATAGTGAGCCGTAAGCACTGCAAAACAGGAAATACATAGTTATTAAAGTTTCAATATATACAGCTAGAGTGCAATTATTATCAACTCAGTGAAATAATTGTGTACCTTATGTAAAATCTATAAAAAGTATACTAAACTACTTTACACTGTAAAAGCATTTTTAGTTACTTAGTAAAAAAAATAACAAAAAAAAAAAAAAAATAGAATGTATGCTTTAAATATTAGCCTTGCATTTGTTTGAAAGAATCACACTATCCTGTAATGCTGTCTTCACCTCACTATCTCTTAATTATATACACTTACTTCATGGTCACACAACCATGAAGTAAAGTCCAAGAAATGGAAAAATACAGCAATCATTGCAACATCACATTAGAAAAGATTTGTTGCAAAAAAGATTAAACTTTATATATATAACAAATGCCCTTTATGCAAAAAAAAAAAATATTACAAACTACTAGCAAAATAATCTTTAAACTGATATGATGCAGTATAATCCAGAAGTGCATTTGAAACAGTCTTGTACAGCATGTTAATAACAAAATTATACAGACATAAAGTGGGTCATATCTACAGTCCAATATTTATATACTGATTAATCTCAGTTGAATAAATGTACATAATCCAATTCAAAAGCACTTTAATTATTGAAATGTCAGAAAGTAATAACTAAAACATTTTCTTTGCAGGCTCAAGTCCCCTGTAAGTCCTCATGGGGCTAGCCCCATCATTTTACTTAAATATTCTAATTCCACAATTGTACAAGAAGGTACAGATGACCAGCATCAGACCACAGAACGGCTCACCTTCTATAACATGCAGCCTTTTATGTCATTGTCCCATGGAAACCATATATGTATGCTGTTTCCTGCTGTTATTTGATGACGCTACCCCAAATTTCACCCTTACAGAGGTTGCTCAGTAATCAACCTACAGACAACAATAACAGGCTTGAAGATAAACAAGTATGTTGACTGCTTTTGTTTGTTGTTGACAAGTAGCCAGGGTTGAATGAAACAGTTAATGTAAAATTCTATTTAAAGCATTAGTAGCTATGTGATTTTTATGCTGTTCATTAGATATGGTGTACTGCACAAAGTTTTTATACAAGTTTTTTTTATTATGTTTATATTTATGGCTGTAGATGATTGTCACTATTGAAGTGACTCCCCGACCCCTTGCGCAAAAATGACAAAAGGAGTTGAGGATGGATGGATGGTTTATATTTGTAATGTTACAAGATTGTTTGAAGTCAAATATTTGTAATTTTGTACATAAGCACTACTCTAGAACTGAAATTAGACTGATGAAGTTGCATTGTTATTACAGGAATGAATTAGCTTAATTATTAAAGCAAATTTTTCTTCTGTTTGGCATTTTTTGGTTGTTTTTTGTATAACATACAGGATAATGCAGCTGGCAGCATAACATCTGCATGTGATATGTTTTCCTTAATGTCTTCATTCACCAGGCTATATGATAATGAAGAAGTTATTTAACCAGGCAAAAAATGTATAGTGGCTTCTAACAGCTGCCATAGAGGATTATGCCTCCAAGGTTTTTCCTGTAGCCCAGGGAACAGAGTATGACTTCTTCCAGCTTGACTGTAGAGGAACTTGCTTATTTGGTTAATCCAGGATTTGTTTGACTTTTGTCAGAAATTTCCTGGACCATTGTTGATATGGTTGGCAATTAGCCACTGCCTTCCACACCAACCTGGGTATAAGTTCAAGACTTTGCAGGTTACTATGAAAATCTACAGTCATAGGGTAGCTATGGCAAGTGTTTCATTGGGCTTTGTTGCTCTTGAGCATTGGGATTTTGTGGACAGGGATTTTGTGTGGTTTTGTAGTGACAGACTTCATCTTAGTGATGTTGGGCTAGGCATTTTTAATGTGAAGTTCTTATTATTCATACAGGATATATTAGGTAAGTAGAATGATTGGAAATTGAAAGGGGGCAGGCTGCAGGGCCATTTGGTGGGCAGATGAAGAAGGGCTGGCTTAGCTGGACAAGAGTGTTTGCCCTTCTTCCTTTCCCCTTTTTTTTTGTTTATGTGCTGCTTTCTTGGTGAGTCAAGTGAGCAGTGTTACACTGCTTAAAAATTGTGGTTGTGGTTAGTGAGCTTTAGTATCATGCTAGTTTTGACTGAAGAGTAGTCCAACATGCTGCCTAGTTACTAAATGAGTTTTATGTTATTCAATGAGTGTATTATGTAGATGAAAGTTCTATAACACTAAAAAAGTTAGTCATTTGTGCTGGTTATATTATGATAAGCTATGGTGACTAATAAAGCTGATTGAAAAAATATTTGATGTATTTCTGGTTGTTGTGAGTTTATGGGGTAAAACTAACAATGACAATTAGTACACTTAATTATTAAAATAGTTTTCTTCTTCTGTGTTTGGTATTTTAGGTTGTTTTAGTTGTATAGCTTACAGGATAATGCAGATAGCAGTTAAAATTTGCATCTGATATATTTATACTTAATTTACTCATTCACCTGCAAGTAGCATAATTAAAAAGTCATTCAACCAGATAAAAATGGTTTAGCGACATCTAAAAGTTGGCTCAGATGATTAAGCCTCAAAGCTGTTTATGAGCTTCTTTCTTTAGCCCAGGGAACAAGGTTTGATTTCTTCCACCTGCATTTGCCAAAAATCATTCTATAAGACAGTCACTGAAATCGATGGTACTCATGGGTTGCTCTGGAAAAGTGACAGTTGTGGTCAGGTGACTTACCTGCCTAACAAAATGTATGAAAAGAAAAATAGTCACCCATGAAAAAAAATGTTCCCTGTTGGGTATTATTCATTAAAATTTATAATCAAATAAATATGGAATTCATCCATGCCTGTTGTTATATGCAGTATATTCCCTGATTCATGCGTATTTATAAACATACATTAAGCTAATTAATTCAAACTTTGTATGGATGTGCTACATTTGTTAAGCAGTGGAAATCACACTAAGCCAAGATGTTTACTACATGTAGTGTCTGCTATGTTTACTACATGAAGTGTGTGCTGTGTTTATTACATGTAGTGTGTGTTATGCTTACAACATGAAGTGCATGCTATGTTTACTAGATGTAGTGTGTGCTATGTTTACTACAGGTAGTATGCACTATGTTTACTACATGTAATGCGTGCTGTGTTTACTACATGTAGTGTCTGCTATGTTTACTACATGAAGTGTGTGCTGTGTTTATTACATGTAGTGTGTGTTATGCTTACAACATGAAGTGCATGCTATGTTTACTAGATGTAGTGTGTGCTATGTTTACTACAGGTAGTATGCACTATGTTTACTACATGTAATGCGTGCTGTGTTTACTACATGTAGTGTCTGCTATGTTTACTACATGAAGTGTGTGCTGTGTTTATTACATGTAGTGTGTGTTATGCTTACAACATGAAGTGCATGCTATGTTTACTAGATGTAGTGTGTGCTATGTTTACTACAGGTAGTATGCACTATGTTTACTACATGTAATGCGTGCTGTGTTTACTACATGTAGTGTCTGCTATGTTTACTACATGAAGTGTGTGCTGTGTTTATTACATGTAGTGTGTGTTATGCTTACAACATGAAGTGCATGCTATGTTTACTAGATGTAGTGTGTGCTATGTTTACTACAGGTAGTATGCACTATGTTTACTACATGTAATGCGTGCTGTGTTTACTACATGAAGTGTGTGCTATGTTTACTAGATGTAGTGTGTGCTGTGTTTATTACATGTAGTGTGTGTTATGCTTACAACATGAAGTGCATGCTATGTTTACTAGATGTAGTGTGTGCTATGTTTACTACAGGTAGTATGCACTATGTTTACTACATGTAATGCGTGCTGTGTTTACTACATGACGTGTGTGCTATGTTTACTATGTGTAGTGTATGCTGTGTACCTCTCTGCATAAGTTTCAGATATTGCAGAGGAATGCAATTTATCAGAATTTTCAAATGATGTGTTTATTATAAAATAGTCCAAGTATCTATTGAGATGTAAATCTAATATAATTTTAAGCTAGTAAATGTAGCCAAAATACAGGCAGTCCAATGCATTCTTTTGAAAATGTTATTACATGTAAAAATGCAGTCTGCCAAGCTAAGACACTGTTCGGGAAATTCACCTTTCTCGAAGATACAGCATCCTCAGAGATGATAATTTTAAGTAAGGCAATTTCTGTTGTGGAATTCTGCATAAAAAAGAATGCAAGATCTGAATTTGGGTAAAACATTTTTTTCTTTGCAAAGTTGTTACAGCTATAACATGAAGCCAATGGTAGTCATCAAAATACAGCAAAAGGAACAATTGTAAAAATTTATAGCAACAGTTTCTGTATATTGTGGACTTTCATGTAGTGAACGTTTTATCTTTATCACTGCTGACGTAATTGTCCTTTGATACTATGACAGCATATTCTTTTCTACATATTGGGTAGGGGCTGAAAATTAATAAGTACACACCATGTTACTTCGCAATATATGAATTCTTTAGATTGGTTACATATATATGCGAAATGTTGCTAAATTCTGGTATGCATAGTTTGCGGTCTTACATTTTTACTTCATATATAGTCAATGTGAAACTTACAAACTTGTCTGTTTATTTCACTTATGTGGCTGCATGCATATTTTCCATTTTTAAAGGTGTTGACAATGATATAAAGGGTGACAGAAGTATATCACTATCAAATTTTATTTTGGAAAATCAATACTGCTACTACTTAAAACTACGGGCATAATTGAGGACAAGGACATAGTCTGGTATATACCCTTTATGTAGCAGTGTACATTTTTAAAATATAATTAATTTATTTTATGATGTAGTAGTTTATTTATATATTTTGTTAAAAAAAGCTTTTTCTCAGAATGCCTGCTTCATTTATTTATTTGTTTATTTTTTTTTTTGCGTAATCCTGTTATTTCCTAAAATGAAAAGGTATGATCTGTAAGACTTGCTCTATGTGCATGGGCTGGAGA
The DNA here is from genome assembly GCF_019279795.1 of Protopterus annectens. NCBI lineage: Eukaryota > Metazoa > Chordata > Ceratodontiformes > Protopteridae > Protopterus > Protopterus annectens. The sequence goes on along the minus strand of NC_056743.1, from coordinate 550,369,902 downwards.
GACACATTCAGAGGTATATTTTTTATTTTTTTATTTTATTTAACATTTGTTTACCGGGAAAGTCTGACTGGACACAGGTCCATTTTCAGCAGAGGCCTGGGGAGAAACGCTCCAAATACCAGTACAATACAATAAAGACAATGTGGTCAACATATAAGAAAAACAATGTCATACATATTAAGAATACATTTGAGCATAGATAACAGAGATTAACAATATCTAAATATTTGATAGAACGCCATATCCATAGATATAAGAATACATGACAGTTGAGTTACTTTATTATCATTAACATATGTGATGTGGGGGACCACAATTTGAATCATAGCAGAATCCTAGTAACAGTGCAGTGGGATGGCTTAACCTGGGGAGTGACATGAGCAATGCCAGTTATTTATGTAGTGAGTTTTGAGAAGGTTTTTAAATTGGGAAGTAGAGGAGGTGGCAATTAAGTGTCCTGGGAGTGAATTCCAGGTTCTGGAAATGGAGCAGGCAAAGAGAGATTTACCAGCCTCATTTTTATGTTTGATGACATTTATGTGGTTCTGATAACTAGGTCTTAATGTTCTAGTGGTGGTATAGGGGCGATTAGATTCTGAAGTGCTGGGGTTTTGTCAGGAAGGTAGTAGAGTTTATGAGCTATTGAGAGTTAGTTGAGTAGGAGTACTTGAGGTAACTCAAGCCAGTTTAGTTGTTTGATGGCTAGACAGTGATGTGATCTATGAGATGCATCAGTAGCAAACTTGGCAATCTTGTTGTAACAGGATTCCATTTTGCTTAGTTCAGTGTGGCGAAGGTTAGTTAAGATGGGGAGGCATAAAGGAGAATGGATAAGAGATGTGTCCTTGCTAAGGTGACCTTGGTAGGATTAGTGATGAACTGTCTGTTCCTGTAAAGGAGACAGAGCTTTTTGTTAACTTTCTTAATTGTTTGGGCTATGTGTATGTCGAATTTTAGATTATTGTCAGTTTCAACACCCAATAGTTTTGTGTGTGTTGTTGGGGTAATTTGTATTTTATCCTTAGATGTTATGGTGAAATCACTATTTAGTGGTGGAGATCTACTGGGACTGAGGAGAATGAGTTTTGTTTTTTGAGATTATGAATAAGTTTTATGCTAGTGAACCATGCTTCTGCTAAGGAAAATTTGTTTTTGGTTATGGTTTTTAGCTCATGTAGGGTGGGGGAGGCACATATAATAGTGGTATCATCTGCATATTGCACTATGGAGGCAGAGGGTGAGGATGAGGCTATCTGGTTAGTGAATGGTGAGAAAAGCAGAGGCCCTAGGATGGACCCTTGAATGACACCTATTGCTACTGGTTAATGGGGGGGGGGGCAATTGGTCTTGCCATAGAACTGCCTGCTGACGGTCTGATAAGTAGTTCTTGAACCATGTTATGGTGGGCGAGCTTATGCTAAGGGAAGATATGGTTTCTAGAAGCATATTATGGTTGACCATATCAAAGGCTTTTGATAGGTCTAAGAATATTGAGGATACAAATAGTCCATTGTTTCTACGATGATTGACAATGTTGGTAAATGAGAGTAGTGCTGTGGTAGTACTATGGGAAGGTCTGAAGCCATGCTGGGATTTGGATAGCAGGTCTTTCTGTAGAAGGAACTGCATTAGTTGGGAATGAACAACTCTCTCTAATATTTTTGATAAAGGTGAAAGAATTGCAATAGGGTGTTAGTTATTGAGCTCAAGGGACTTACCCCCTTTGTGCAGTGGTATAATATGTGATATTTTCCAGGAGTGAGGTACTTTGCATTCTGATATTGACCTATTTATGAGAATGGAAATGGGATAGGCTATAGCGTCAGCTGTTATTTGAAGGAAGTCTGCTGGAAGATTGTCAGCTGCCGGGGTGGTTGGTTTTAGTTTTTTAAGGAGTTTAGCAATTTTATTAGTTTGGACTGGGTGCAAGGAAAAACTGGAGGAGTTGTTTGATAAACTTAAATGGGTAGGGGTCTCAGTAGGTAGGGGGCTGCTAGTGTTGTGGATATTGGCTAGGGCTTGTACTGTTTCCGTAAAGTATTTGTTAAATTGGGTGAGGATGCTGTCATGGTTGTTTGGTAATACAGTGGTAGGAGTGGAGGATTTACCTAGGTGCAGTAAACTATTTATTGTGGCCCAAAATTTCAGAGGGTTGTGAGCATATTTATCCTGCATGGTTTTGTGGTAATTGCTTTTTTCAAATTTTATCAGTTTTTTAGCTTTGTTGTGGAGTTCAAGGTAGTTCTGCCTCATGGTAGTGTTTTTTTGTTTGTGAAATTGTAACCAGGCTTTGTCTCTTTCTTTCATTATGGTTTTAGTATCTTTTGTTAGCCATGGGGCATAGTTAGTTTTGATTCTAATGGTTCTAGGGGGTGCATGACAGTTTGAGATGCTTAGGAAGGTTAAGTTAAAGTGCTGCACAGCCTCATCAAAAGGTAGTTGTTTTAAGGGAGTCCAGTTGCAGCATTTTAGTGAATTGATTAGGTCATTAGCTCTGAAGGTCTTTTTGTTACGTACTACTCTAAGGATGGGTTGTTTCTTGTGGTGGAATTGGTTCCTAATTAGGTATGTTTCTTGATGGTAACTCAAACTATCAGAAAGACAGCCTGATTGCTGAGCCAGTGTGGAGTCTGATAGCAGAATTCAGTCTAAGATGGACTGAAGTTTGGAGGTTTTGTCAATTCTTGTGGGGGCAGTTATAATTTGGTTAAATCCATGGAGGTTGATATGGGTGGTGGGATTTTGGCTGGAGCAGTCATTCCAGTCATTGTTAAAGTCACCTACTAGTATGGTTTCTTGTGGAAGAGAGGATGACATCCAGTTTAGTAGGCATTCCAGTATGGCAGTGTTATTACCTGGTGGGATATATCTGCCTGCAATTATTATTTGTTGAAGTTAAGTTTTAATTTGGCTAGTATCAGTTCTATGTCATTGATGTCTTGGGAAGTGCATCAAATTGTTCAACAGAGAAGTGGTTTTGGAATAGTATTGCAACACCTCCTCCCTTTATACCTGTTCTGTCTCTACATATAATATTGTACCCAGGGGCTGTAATTTCATTGTCATGATGTTCAGGTTTGAGCCAAGTTTCTGTTAAAACTACGACATCTGGCTTATATAGAGCTAGTAGGGCATGAAGGTCCTGAGTTTTGTTAAGAATACTTCTAACATTAATCTTTAAAAGGTGGAGAGATGAGGTAGGTCTTAAATATAGAAGATTTTGCTGTGTTAAGTTTCTGTTAGATTTTTTTTAGGTCCTGGATTAGGGTGAATGTCCCCACAGCAAGACAGTTTTTGGAGTAGATATAGATAGAGTTTGCTTAGTCTGTGTAATATCTTGGCTTGTTTCTGGAAGGATGGAGGGATAGTTTGGTATTTAAGAGTATTGTACAGTGGGGAAAAAGGATGTGTGGAGGTAAGGTTGCAGGGTGATATAGGGAAATGTCTTACATTTATGGGACTGGGTGTAGAGTCCATCTGTCAAGGTGGTGGGGCGGTGATATTAAGTTGTGTGTGGTAGGATGAAAGGTTGGATAGCAGGAGGAGAGAGAAGACAGTTAATGAAAACAAGCATACTTTTAGTAGCTGGGTGTAATGTGTATAGGACATTGTTATCTGCAAGAGGGGTTGGGTGAGTGTAGGAGTGGTCTCAGTAACTATACAGGACAGGTGTTGAATAGGGTGTGGTGTAGTGTTTCAGTGTGGGGAGAGATTGGTGAGAACTGATTGGATAAATGGGTCTGAGTTGTGTTGAGGGGTGTGGTCTGTAACTATAAATGTAATGGAAGTGGGGGTGGGGGAATGGGGGTACGGTAGGGGTTAGCGAAGTGAGCCCCAGCATTAGCAAGGGCAAACGGAGTGGGCCAGCACCTTCCTGAAAGTGTAGCAAATGAAACAATCAGTAAGGAGGTCGGATACTGGAGCACAGGAGAGAGAATATCCTGATTAATGTCAGAGATTCCTGATTCTGTCTTAGGTTTTGCTCAAATCTAAGCAGTGGTACTGACAGTTGCTAGGCTGGGAGCTAGGCTGGGAAGGTAATTGAGATAGACTATGGTAGGGAGAGATGAGAGTAGAGTTCCTATGTGGGAAAAAGAAGCCAGAGGAGTTCTATATGGGATAGAGGGGTTAGGGAGAGGAAACAAACAGATGGTAGGCAGAGATATGAGAGACTGTATCAGTAGGATACACTAGAGTAGAGGGAAAGAGCTAACATAAAAAGTGGATGAGTGAAGGCTATGTGGGAGGTGAATGACTTAAAAACTAGAGATAGCAGGGGTAGAGTGGAGGGGGTACACAGGGAGTGCTGTAGCTGACCAGTCGCAGTACTTTAATGAGGCACACAGTAGTAAGTAACATCAGATGGGTATAGAATGTTAGCCTTAATGATTATACAGTATAACATACGTTGTTCATTTACTGCACTGTTGCTGGATAGGAATTCCACTGAAAGAACAACACTCTTAAAGGGAGTGGGTGGTCTTCCGAGCTGACTGGTGTTAGCAAAGTCCTTTAATTATTTGGTGGCAGGGACCTGAAAAACAAAGAGAGAGAGAGAGAGAATGAGTATGAGATGAATAATAGCAGGGATTAGCTGAGTTAAGATAGTAGTGAGGACAACGTATAATAAAGGGAAAAGACTACGTGGGGATGTGCATAGGAAGGAGGAATGAGTGAGTAGGAATGAAATGTTATCTTAGAATAGGGGTCATGTAGAGACAGAGAAATGTATAGTATAATTTACTTTGTGGAAGCTGTTGTACAAATTGGTGTACAATTCCTTAAATAATAACAGTACTTAGTGGCATTTACCTCCCTTGTTACTATTTCAGCAAAATGTTTATTCATAACATTTCTCTTGCATTTAAACAGATACATTTATTAGGATTTTTACTTTTTGCAAGACAGATATGCAGTGAGACATACTACTGCAAAAAAGTATTTTCAATTCAGAAAATCTTTATAACTTGTAAAATCTAGATTTCTTTCTACAGTGATTTTGGCAGATATACAGTACTTGTTTGTTGTTTCCTTGTACAGAATTTTCCCTTATATGATTCACTAAGGTAGTCAGTGTTCATTCTTTAATTAGCTTGATACAATGAGTCACCAACTTTAATTAGTGCTTGTTCTTCAATGCTCTTGATGCAATTTATTTCCAAGTGAGAAGTTCATATCCCTTTATTATTTCCTGTCAGAAAGTAGCATTTAATGTTCTAGTTATACTCCTAGGAGCTGTTTCCTTCATGCTGTACACAGGGACATAAGACTTAGCAAGAGTTCTCACACCACCTCATACATTTTAATAGAATAATTAATGCAAGCTGTTTTGGCTGCCTCCTCTCTTTGGTTTTACTCAGACTCTCTGGACCATTACCAGAATGAGGAACTGCTTCACCTCAGTGTCCTTTCCCATAGAAACTGTGACCATAAAAATGATAAAGTTATTATAAGTGGCTTACAGGAGACTGATAATGAGGCATCTAGAGTTATGTTTTATTCTGTAATAACTATATAAATCAAAATACATGCTTTTGGCTTGAGATTCAAATATTTCTAGTTATAATACTTTATTAAGTATATTTTGCTGTCCTGCATTATGCTACTGTCACTTCTCCAGCGCTCTGTCAAGTGACAGTTCGGTCACCTTCTCCTTATCTCGTCACAGTCTACTTTATGCAAACCATGGACAGCCAAGGATCCTAAGGGTTCTTGATGTCACCTTCTTCCTGGGTTTTTCTTACTTTGTTTTATAACCTACCCATCTACCCCACCCTCTGTTCAGGTTGCATGGATTCGCTCAAGGTACATTCATGAAATGGGGACACATTGCTTAGCACTATCTCTGCAGCAACTCAGCCTAGTCCCCACCCTTTCCCCACTGTGAACTATGCCTGCATAATTCAGTATCTCCAGGCTCTGACAGAGATCACTCACAGGAATGCCCATGTAACTGCCCTTTCCCTGGATAATCACTACATCAACCTGGGTTGGCTGTACTGCTGTCAGTTTTCTCTCGCTATGCTACATGAATAGCTTGTAATACTTTATTAACTACATTTACCTGTTGTCATAAATCATAGACATAGGACTGTGGTATGTGAAATAGTCAGTAGGATAGTCTTACCTGAATCTTGATCAGCCTTTCGTAAACAACTGAAAAGATAAAAAAGGGAGTATAGTTTTGCTTTCAGAGTATTAAATACTACCAAGAAGCGGAATTTCCTGAAGAAAACTCTTTAATAACTCAACTCATTTTGCTTTCCTAAAAGCCTAATAATATTTTCAAATTTCTCATCTGAGGGATAAAGCTGATTACATGTCATCTTTTGATTAAAATAGCTGTATTCTCTTTGGTATTCCATAAGTACCATGATAAGTACTAGGCTAGCTGCCCTTGAGGGCCATTTAAGCACAGCCAATATCCCTTTCAAAGTGAAAATCAAACCCTGTGCCTTGTGTCTCTTAGGTAAGCACCACCAGAGTAAAATAGCTCTAATATCGATACTCCTACATCCAGTGACTGGGTTATTATACATTTCCTATTAGAATACATAATATCACAAAGCAGACAGAAGATATAATCTAAGGATTCCATTCTGCAGGAGGTGTGCCTTAAACATGTTAGTCATAGAGACAAAATTATGAGTGTTAGTTAATACTTCTGTTTTTCTTGATTGCTTCCTGAAGTGCATTTTACCTTACATTTCTAAGTTAACCACAGGCTATCAAAAACTCCTCTTAACTCTTTACATACCTGATAGTCTACCTAGTACTTTAAAACATAATACTAATGGATTAACCAGAGTATTTTCCCATATATCAATAGATATCCCTGCAAAGTATAACAGTTACCTTACTTTTATCACTTATACATTGAGATAATTTTATCTTCAGGTCTTTGTCCTGCACAATGCAGCAAACCTCTTAACCAGAAACACTTTTCCTCATAACTGTACTATCTTCTGGGCAAGCTTATATTGTCAAGGGATGTACACATAAAACGAGACTGGCATTTAGCACAGAGGGCTAAGTTCTGTGTGGCTAATGAGTTGCTTCTTTAGCTCAAGATATAGGATGTAATTCCTTCTATATTACGTGACTCTGAGCAATTTGCTTAATCAGACACTGATCACAGGTCACCCATGAAGAGGGAAAATTGTCCAGATGGTTTATCTGTTCAACAAGTAGTTAAAATAAAATAAAACTTCAGGGGCCATGTGACCAACTCTTTCAACGCCATACCTATACAAACTGCTAAAAAAAAAAAACAAAGATGGAGATCATCTGCAGCTTGGCTATTAATGCAGCAACATCATATATTGGTCATTTTCTGGCCATTTCAAAATCCTGTATGAACAAGAAGCGGAGGCTTGGTGCTAATTCCAGTAAACCATGCTATTATTAGGTATGCAATCAAAAGTGAGAAACTTGCTTCATTGTCATTCATATAGTCGAGGGTTTAGGTGTAGATGTTTAAAATTCCGAGTGAATTTTTTGTCATCTCTTAAAAGGTTCAGATGTAGCTTGCATTCAAGCTTTTGAGTGTTGATGTTTACAATTGAATTGGAGATAGCACTAAAGTGGGAAATTTATCTTTTTCCTCACTATAGTGTGATCACAGAGTTGGAATGCATAATTAGCAGGGGATGTGAGGCTTGCCCCCCTGCAAAAATGTTTGTAGGAAATCACCAGATATCAAGGTAAGTTGGGTAATATCGATAATGCTGAAGTTGAATTACTGACATTACTGCATTACTGGTTTCGTTGTTTTGAGTGTACACTGTGTTTAATATCCAACCTTTTTTTGAGTAAGTCATTACTCAAACAAATGTGTGTTTGAATTCATAGCAAACACTAAAATTATTGTTGCTTTCTACACATCAGTTCTGGACAATAAAAGCTCAAACATGGTCATATGTCATAGGTTCATAGGTTCTCAGGTGTTTACTAGGTTAATGACCACAAGGGCCTTTTTAAGCCTAGCCATGTATCCCAAATCTCTGACAAGTTCTGATACCCTTGATAAGTATAAGCATGGGCCTGGGAGAGGAACCATTTACAGATTACCTGTTTCCATTAGAGTTATAGGTGCCAAACCAGGGATGAATTTCCGGTTTCCCATCCAATTGTCCAACTTGCACTTGAATTGAGTTAGGGAGTAACTCTGCTTCACATGGATGGGGATCATGTTCCATAGATGGGGTAGTCTCTGAGATACATAACTATCTCTCAAGCAGGTCTTATTTATATCACAGGCAAGGTTTAAGTCTTTAGAATGGGTAATTCTGGTGCTGTTTATTTTGTGGACACGCAGGAGGTCCATCAGAGTGGGGGTCTGACAATGTAGTGTATGCCAGGCATAGATCTCCCCTCAAAAGCCTGTAGGAGACAGAATACAGGGATAGGGCCTTGAGTCAGTCTGCATAGGACAGTTTACTTACATCCTGTATTCTTTTGATGAGGGACCTCTTAGGACATTCCAATTGTTGGATATGCCTGGTTAGGTACATACCAAAGGGGGCATTGTACTCAATGATAGGTCTGATGAATGCCGAATACAGTGGAACAATGACTTCCTTGAACTTAGATGCTATACCTTTGTTTATATGTTGTGCAACATAGCATGATTTCCTCACCACTGTAGACACATGATGGTCAAAGGCTAGATTATCTATGAGTGTCCCTAAGTCTCTGACTACTGGGTCAACTCTAAGGGGTGTGTTGTCAATATGATAGTTACCTGGGATGGATGACTTCCCAAAGGATACTATTATCTTAGGCCTTCCTCTTTTCCTGTTACCTGGCAGCTCATCCTTAGCATTCTTTTCCCAATATACCTAGCATCCCTCCTCAGCACATGTCCAAACAAACGCAATCTCGCCTCTCTGACTTTGTCTCCAAACCGTCCAAATTGAGCTGTCTCTCTAATATACTGATTCCTAATCCTGTCCATCTTTGTCACACCCAATGCAAATATTAACATCTTTAACTCTGCCACCTCCAGCTGTGACTCTTGCCTTTTTGTCAAAGCCGCTGTCTCCAACCCATATAACATATCTGGTCTAACTACCCTCTTATAGACCTTCCCTTTCATTCCTACTGGTACCCGTCTGTCAGAAATCACTCCTGACGCTCCTCCATCCAATCCATCCAGCCTGTACTTTTTCATTATTTCATTAGACTTCATTAAACAATCTGGTTAAAAACTCCACTCACCTCCATGGACCAACAGCCTTTCCATTTTTTATCCTCTTCCTAGCTGTCCTTACTTCCTCCTTGCACTTCCGGATTCACTATGCCCACATTATCCAACCTTCTTTCTCTCACATTCTCTTCATATTTCTAGGATATTAGTATGGGTTTAAAAATATAAGACTTTTATTCTGATTTAGAGTGGAAATTCAGAATGTTTGCAAATATATTAATAAGCGATTTACATACCAAATAGAAGAATCAAAATGTACTTTTGCACAATAAGCTATGGGAAGTTCAAGGCATTATTATATAAGTTAAAAATAGTTATGAGACAAAGGATGGAGGGAGATACAAGTTAAAAATAGTTATGAGACAAAGGATGGAGGGAGATACAAGTTAAAAATAGTTATGAGACAAAGGATGGAGGGAGATACAAGTTAAAAATAGTTATGAGACAAAGGATGGAGGGAGATACAAGTTAAAAATAGTTATGAGATAAAGGATGGAGGGAGATACAAGTTAAAAATAGTTATGAGACAAAGGATGGAGGGAGATACAAGTTAAAAATAGTTATGAGACAAAGGATGGAGGGAGATACAAGTTAAAAATAGTTATGAGACAAAGGATGGAGGGAGATACAAGTTAAAAATAGTTATGAGACAAAGGATGGAGGGAGATACAAGTTAAAAATAGTTATGAGACAAAAGATGGAGGGAGATACAAGTTAAAAATAGTTATGAGACAAAGGATGGAGGGAGATACAAGTTAAAAATAGTTATGAGACAAAGGATGGAGGGAGATACAATATACTCTGAGTGATTATTTGCTGTATTTGTTTAATTAAATTTTCATTATGGCTATTTTCTTTTCTTGTGTAAATATTGTATATTATGTGTATATTTTTAATTATGTATATTTTAATAAAATGTCCTTACTCTTTCTGATGACTGGGATGTAGGTTGGCAGCAAGTGTCGCGGAGGAGCAGAACATGAGAACCACTGTGTCTTCCAGCAGTATGACCTACTAGATATGTATAAAGGTGAGTAGATTAAGGAAGTTAATGTTCCTTTGGCTCAGAACTTAACATCAAGTGCTGTGGCAATTGATGTCAGTGGTGGCCAGCATTTTGGGACTTTGTTCATGGAAGGTGGAATAGAGAATTTTGTTTTGTGTTGTGTAATGGGGGAGGGAGAGCTACCAAATGAAGTTGTGATCTTCAACTCACACGCAATAGAAAATGTTAAGGAGGAAGTAGGCCACTTAGCAATGCTAGCAGTTATGAAGCCAGAGGAGTTATTGAGAATGCAGACTTCAACTCAGAATAAGGAAATTCCTCATGGATTTTGGAGGAGCACACCTGTGGAACTGGCTGCCACTATGGAGCAGAAAGTAGAATAATTAAACAAAAAAAATAAATAAAAATTTCATGTTAGATTTCTTCATGAAAGTCAAGCAGATATGTAATTTGTGACAACCTTTTGCAGCTGTACGATGAAATATCAAAATTCACTTATGCGAACCCAGACAGGAAATGGAAATGCAGGCAACTGAGCTCACTTAGAAAAATGCACTGTCAAAACAGAGCCCAACAACTATTATTACTGTGCATCTCTGTTTTGGCATCTACTTGTCTAAAGTAAAACCTAATATAAAAGACTCCAGCTAAGTTTCCAGATGATTTCAGTTGTTGAATCATTGAATACCCAAATGACTTATCCATCCTATAGGAATGTTTGTCCCAAATAAATAACTTGTTCATAATTTCATAAGTATGCAATAGGTTAACAGCCACTAGAGCTTTTACAGGCCTAGACATGCAACCTGAATGTCTCCCACAAATTATACATTTTAGACATTTATATAAGAGATGATTGGTGGCTATGACATTGTTTACTGACTGCCTCTGTCCTCAGAGACCTAGCTGGCAGGCCAGGGGTAAAGTTTTGATTTACCATCCAATGGCTGAAGTTACACTTAAATAGGGTTTGTGATGGACTTTGCTTCACATGGATGGGAAGCCTATATCAGCGAATGGGAATTTGCTGAGATACATATCTGTCTCTCCAACATGTCCTATTTATGCCACAAGAAAAATTTAGGTCTTTAGATCTATTAGGTCTGATGATGTTTGTTTTGTTGATATGCAAAAGGTTCAAATGAGTGAGGTCCTGGGATGCCTACTATGCCAGGTATAGATCAAGTCTCAGTAGTCTGTAGGAGAATAAGTATAGACATAGTGCTTTATGGAGATCTGCATAGAACATTATGTTTATGCCCTGTATTCCTTTTGTAGAGAATCTTTGTGGACATTTCAGTTGCTGCATGTGTTTGGTCAGGTGCATACCAATGGGGGAGATACTACTCTATGATATATCTGATGAGGACTGAGCACAATGGTATGATGATCTCTAGATGCCATGCCCTTGATTATAAGTTTAGCAACACAGAAGGATTTCCTTATTACCTTGGATACATGTTAGTCGAAGGCCAGGTTTCTTTCTACATGTGTTCCCAGATTCCTGACTAACAGCTGAACTCATGGGGAATTTTATCAATGATAGAGTTTCCTGGGGTGGCTGACTTCCCAAAAGTTACTATAATGCAATTCTTGGCATTCAGTTTTAAATGGCTTTGGTCCCACTCATTTGTCTGTGTTAGACTGAATTGCATGGCATTTGTGTCTTGCCTAGTTATTAATCATCTGCAGACTTGGTCAGCCAGAGGCCTTTGACATTGGTCTTGACTTTGGAATGGTAGATGACAAAGAGGAGTAGGCCTAGAATAGAACCTTAAGAGACTCCACCGATGGCCAACTTCTTTGTGAAGGTGATCTCACCTAGCCTAACTTCCTGGATCCTATCTGTGAGTCAGATGGCTATCCAGTACATTATATAGGGGGTTATGCCTAATTACATAAGATTGTTAACAATGCTCAGGTAGGGTAGTTTACCAAATGCTTCTGATCATTGTGTGTCCAGTCTCATAAGAAAGCCCTTCTATACTGCATAACTTATAAGCAAAAGGATTGTGTCTAGATCTATGGATGTCATATTCCTACTTTACTTAAGACCCATTAGGCCAGCCATTGAGTTTAATGCCCCTATGCATGTATCTGTCCTGACACATGAGACAGCCAGCATGTACACAGAGATCATTTACTAAAAGGATACAAGGCTTAAAGAAAATGTTCTATCTGGACCAACTCAAATCCTGTTACTATGCAAGGCATCCTACAGACTGTAAAGAGGTGAACAGTATATGCCATAGAAGGCATCCTTTGACGCAATACAGATCATCAGCAAATCAAATGGCATCAAAGATACTCAGTGTTGGGATCTGATCCTTTATTATAATAACAGAACATTTGGAGAGACATGTATATTTCACAGAGAATAACACTGCTGTGGAACAGACACCCCTTCTATGTGAAAGAAAATGCATATCCCTGTCCATATTCATATGTAACTTGACTCTATGGATGATCAATAAACATATTACACAAGGACTGCTCCCTGTACTGCCAATCTAACATCAAATGGTTTAGGTTAATTGGAACACTGAAAAGAAATTGGATAGCTTAAAATGGCTACCAAGTGAAGTCTGCCTAGTACTTTCCCATGACCCTATCAAAATGAAAGGAAGGAAATATTACTCTTTTACAATAAAAAAAAGTTAAAACATGATATACTGTGCCTGTTAACAACATAATGGAATGATTTAAAGCAGAAGAACCAATTGGAGCATGTTGAGGGGATGTAGTATGTACACTGTGATAGCATGTACTTTGGGAAAACGTTTGTGCTTGGGCAGTGTGTTATTATACAAGTCTACTCACAATAAAGTACCTAATGTTATTGTTGTATATCTGAGAAGGTTGGTGGTTGTTGATTGTTTCCTTAAATGGGAGATTATTAGGTTTATGTTAGTGTATTGAGTTACTTCAAGTAAGGAAAAATAAAACCTTTTCACAAGTTTCAGAAGTATTTTAATGTGAATATATACATTGTTTTTGTGACAGATTTTAATTGCAATATGAATGGAAGAACAAAAAAGGGTAAACAAAGTGAGGCTGTGTTCTGAATTTATTTCAAGTTTTTTGTTGAAAGTGAGATAGGAGGGTAATTTTACTTATGTAGAAGGGAATATTTAAACCAAAATTGGTTTTGTTATTCTTTCTGAAGGACTGAATGAGGTAGAATCAGGAATTATATTCATTGAGGCTTTTTTAACCATTTGGCTGCATGGACTACATTTGGTGAAAGCAAATTATATAAAAGGTAAGGTTAGGGATATACTCTTAAGTTCTAAGCGTTACAAGAAAACAGAGATTGCTGTTAGAGCTAAACAGAGATTGCTGTTAGAGCTTCAACAAAACAAAACAAAAGGTTTTTATATTACTTGGGCAGAATGGTGGGTTGATTATTAAAAGAAGTTTAAGGATATTTACTTGAAAGAGAAAAAATATGGAATATGTATAAAAAAGATGTTTATTATGAGGTGTGTCAGGAGTTAGGAAGGTAGTGTGAAAATTGCTTTGTTACTTGCATAATTGTTATATTAATTTTAATGTGGCAAATATAAAAGCCTGATTAGTTAGGCATAAATATACAATTAAAGGAAGAGATAAATCTTTTTTATTTATTGATTTTTACTTTTAAATGCTGGATCACGTTTAATTAAAGCAGTTTAATGAAAGTAAAGAATGGGCAAGGGAATATGATTCAGATCAAAAAGATATAATGAAATGTGTAGAGGACTTTCCTGGAAAAGAGTTTCATAAGGAAAACATGTCAATGTGGGGAACAGGAGGTTGACAAAAATTTCAGATCACAGTAAGGAAAAGTTAGTTGGGAAGCTACTATTGTGGAAATTTAAGGTAGCATGCAAAAGAAGAAAGGTGAAATCGGTGGCAGATGATTGTGAATTTAATTATTTTTTATAGAGAATGGGTGAAAGTGAAATGGAATGTTTTCATAACATTATAAAAGAGTGGGTTAGTTAATGTATAAACATGTATGCAAAAGTATTTTAGTTTAATCTGGGAAAACATTTAAGTATTAGTTATGTAATCCAAGCCCAGTATCATTATGGCTTTATAGTGATGACTATTTTCCAAATAAGGTTAGATATTGTAAAGAAAGAAATGCACAGTAGTGGTATTTATGGAATGAAAGGAAGTAACAGCATAGATATGATGGCAATTATTGAGAAAGTTGTAGATGGAATTCATTATGCAGAGTAAGACAGAAGGGACACTTAAATTGTTTTATACCTTTTTAATGTTAAATACTTTGAAGGCATATTACATTTTTGGAAAGGTTATTATGCATTTCTGTTCAGTTTATGAAAATGCAAGATCATGAATGCTCTTAAGTGGGAGGTTTAGTATTGAGATTGATATTAAGAGAGAATATGACAAGATTACTGAATAAGCACAGTATTGTTTGGTTTAGAGGTAAATACAATTAAAGAAAGATTGGAAAGGAACAGTGATGAAGCAAATATGATTTACAGATGTCAAATTATGGTACCAGTAATGATGATCGATGCTAACAATATTATATTTTTTAAAGGTAAGTGTGGGTGAATGTTGTTAATAAAAATATATGTATTATTTTGAAAACATTTGGTTTGAAATTTAAAAAAGAGAAGAGCAATGGTTCAGAGGAAATAAAGAACACTGTGGTGCAGTGGTGCAGTGGTTAATGTTGTCACCTCACAGCAAGAGGTTCTCCGGTTCGAATCACAGCTGGGGTGCCTTCTGTGTGGAGTTTTCATGTTCTCCCTGCGTTTGTGTGGGTTTCCTCCGGGTACTCCTGTTTCCTCCCACATTATAAAGACATGCATCTGGAGCATGTCTCCCTGGGCCTCCACTGAAAACAGGCTCTGTGGAGCCTAATCAGACTTTCCCAGTCAACAAATGTTAAATAAATAAATAAAAATAACAAATGGTCTAAAGAAAATTATGTGACTACATGTTATATTGTTACCTTGGATGTAGATTCTCTTTTTACATCTGTTCCGAATACAGAAGGCATAAATATGTTTAAGAAGTAGGTTCTAAGCCAGCCATCCTTAGCAAATATTGGTTTAGGTTATTATGTAGGCTATTAGAAATTGTAGTAACTAACAATGTGCTCATGTTTCAGGAACAACTATATAAACAAATGAATGGCATTGCCATGAGTACTTCTGTGGCCAATAGTTACACCAGCATTATTATGAATGCCTGGAAAAATGAATGGGTACTGTCTGAATCTTCTAATAATTTTCTTAAATATGTGGTATTTTATAAGAGATTTGTTGATGATCTCTTTCTTATATGGGACAGCCCATTACATGAGATGAATGACTTTATAGCTTCCCTACATACTACCACTTCCTTTTTAATGTTTAAAAATAATGTACATTATATACAAATAGATTTTCTAGATATAACATTAACCAAAGATAGACAAGGGCATTTAGGAACAACTTTATATAAAAGAAAGAAGTTAAAAGATGTACATATTTATCTGAGGATAGTAGGTGTCCCATGTTTATGTTTGATAATATTATTAAGAACCAGTTGGAACGACCAAGTAGGATAAATACATATAACGATCATATGGAGAGTCAGCTCAATGAACCAGTCACTGATTTTCATAAAAGAGGATATCATTTAGAGAGGTTATATCATTTTAAAGAACAAACATTGGAAAGGAGACATACAGCTTTAAAGCCCATATTTTCAGAAAATCAGCAGTATGGTGGAAATGAGTTTAGATAAGCATCCACATAGGAACAAAAATAATAGATATCGGTGTGTTTTAACCTATGATCGCAACACTGCACTAATAAAAGGTACTATCAAGAAGTATTGATCAATGTTATCATAGGTACCTGAATTAAGAGACATTTATGAGGAAGGACTGACATTCTGTTATAAGAGGGATGCTTGTCTAATAAATAAGCAGTGTTACAAGGAACAAATCAAGACAAAGAATCATGTCCATAAAAATGGGCATTTTTAATTGCAACCACTAAATGTATTTATATAGACAGAGCAATTTTACATCCTTTGACTGGCAACACTTTCATATTAAGAGCTTATGGTTATTGTGAAACACTGAATGCAGTGTATATTATATAGGAAAAACAAATCAAAAATTTAGGGAGAGAATATGTAGCCATATGTCCGAAATCTGAAAAAAAGGTAGAAAGTAATGCATTATATAGGCATATAAAAAGAACTAATGACACTCATATTTTTAAGTTCATGATTGTATATGTACCACCTGATAATTTAAGAGGAAAGGCTGTTAAAAATTTAATTGAAAAAGAGGAATGCAAATGAATTTTATGTTTTAAAGCACATGTTTTACCTGGATTAAATAATGCTCTTAAAGGACTTGTGTAATAAAATAAAGTAATAGGTATAGCTAGTCCTTTAAGAGTTTCTGATGTATATATTTCCGTTAGTGTTAATTAAATTATTGTTGCATAATTAAGATTTACTTTTGCCTGATGAAGCAGCCTTTACGAAAGTTTACTTCCTCTGAGAAAGTTTACTTGTACTAATAAACTGAAAGTTTACTCATGTCTCTTTGCTCTGGCAGACTTTTTTTCAGTGATGTGAGATACTGCCAGCTATGCCAGGGCAGTAGGGCAGTGGATGTGTAACATATGTCAACATAGCTATGGGAAGTTTGTAAATAATTAGATGTCATCTGTATATCAAACTGATTTGTACAGATGCTTGTGTTAAAAATGTAATTGTTAAGTTGCTTGTTTTTTTAAAAAAAGTACCAATAGTGAGTCCTGACTGTATTGCAATTGATTAAATGTATATATTTTAACAGAGGATACTGGAAGAGAAGAGGTTAAACTTAGGCCCAGCTAATTTTTAGAAAAATATCCTGAAATTAAATTGCCTGATTTAGGCCATAAAGTATCTTACAGTTCTGATTGCAGCCAGAGACTAAATGTCTGCATCAGAGAATAGTTTATTAGCTCCTATAGAAAAAGTGGAAGTGTTTTATGGTTTTATAGCTTCTGAGTGCTATAGCAAATCTCAGCAAAGCTCTAGCTGTGTGTGTGGTAACACATATGTGCTAAATTCTGTTTCATTTTCTAACAGTGGTGGGTAGCATGGGAAGCAGTATTTAGATGACCAGATGTATGTATTGTCATTCTGTAATCTAGGACTGAAATTATGTTTTTTTAATGCTAGAAACTGACATCTCAGGGCAGTCTGTTTCTTGGAACCTGACATAGAAGGATCTTTCACCCACTTTATCTTGCCTTGCTCTAGTAAGTGAACTAGAGATTAGTAATGCTTTAGATCAGTCAGGAAAATATAGTGAGATTAGTTAAGTACTGCTTTTCTGTATCTGTGAGAATCTATTCATCTGTGTTAGTTTAATATTTCCTGTAGTTGAAACTCTGGTGTTTATTGTAAATAGATATTTAGTATTTTCATGTTCTTTCATTATTTATTATTAAATATATTTAAACGTTTCACTATGGCTGGTCCTGTATTGACTATTTTGATCTTTGAGAGTACTCATATCTATTTGGTGACTCTGTGGCCACTCCTGAAAGCCGTACCGCATTGGTCAAAACACTACCATTTGTATTAATATTAATTTCACTTGGAATAATTGGGTACCCTTGTAACAGGCTTAGAGTAGCTGGCGTTGGAGTGTCTTGTGGTAGTAACTACCCTATAGCCTGGGAAGAAGGGGATATAACTAGTAAATCTGTGCTAGCTTTTCCCAGGTGTGTGTGTGTGTGTGTGTGTGTGTGTGTGTGTGTGTGTGTGTGTGTGTGTGTGTGTGTGTGTGTGTGTGTAAATCAAATCTTGAAGAGTGTCTGTGCCAGCTACTTGGAGCAGGGACACAGAGAACTGGTTTCACAGAGAGGGTGTTGGAGAACTTGGCTTGGACACTCAGTAGAGGACTTAACTCTACAGCTGTGCCAGTGGGGAGTCTTACTGGGTCCCTGGAGAGAGAGAGATAGGGAAACCCAGATGCTGTGTTCCCTGTATGCTCTTAAGGTAAATTGTGCTTGATGCAAAGGGCTGCATCTGGAAATCTGGAAATACTGGGTGCATCCATTTTTGTTCCAAGTGAAAGTCCTTCTGCAGTGTCAGTGGTGAGCATTCAGGGTCCTTGATTACTGGCCCAGAGAAGGGATGTCACACCTTCATCAAGAAAATTGACAACCAGTTCATAAAAGTTTACCAGGTTGAATATTCATGATCTCCTAGCTATAGATACATCTAAGATTTATATGCCTATATTCATTAACAGACAAACTAGTGTTACATTTCTGAACAGGTATCATTACAAGTGCCTTCTATATGTCAGGGACAAAATCATATTCCAAAGATCTCTGAAAAAGAAAGTTTCTATAAGTAGCAACGCTAGTTCAAATACTCTTCAAAAATACCAAATCAGTCCATCAGGCCTATCCAAATAATTAGATTTATGTTTGTTAAGGCTGTCAAAATGACTTTTTCTTTCAAAAGTGGACAATTCTCAAATGAAATTTTACATAAGCAAGAAGTTATATTGATTGTGTCTGACTTACAGAAAAATCCATCAGCAAGAGGAAGGGATTGGCATGAAAGTTAAGATGTTTATCTCAAAAATGCAAGGTATAGGGCTCATTTCTGACTTCTGGTTATTGACTAGGTTTATAATACTCTGCAGACTGACAACCTATGAACTTATGAACATATTTATGAGAATATTAGGCTCTGTTACATAATTTAAACATCAAATGTACTTATTCCGGAAGTATCACCAAAACCATTCCATAGTGAATAGTAAAGTTTGATTTACAATATTGACATAATCAGATTTCGAAGATCTCTGAAATAGAAAGTTTATATAAGAAACAACAGTAGTTACAGTACCCTTCAAAAATACCGATACAGTCCATCAGACCCAGCTGAATAATTGGATTTATGATTGTTACAGGTTTTCTAATGACCTCGTCTTTCTAAAGTAGACAATTCTCATATAAAACTTTACTTAAGCAAGAAGTTATATTGATAGTGTCTGGCTGGCAGAAAAATACACTAGTAAATGTATTTATAAGAGTATTAGGTTGTATAACATAATTTCAACCATCAAATGTATTTAAGTATCACCTAAACCATAACATTTAAAATGTCTAAACTGCAACTTTTTGTTGTCTTTCAGATTATCTGTGCTAAACTAGACCTAGTGATATAATTGTTACTCTGATAAAACATCTTGAAAGGTATATAACTCAAGAAACAATCAGCTTTAAGTGTGACAAGTGAAGAAGAAAGCTGAAGGTGTGGGTTGGTTAGCTTTTAGTGAGTGAAACGAGCAGGAAAGTAGGATGGATAAGTTAGAATATAACCAATGTTATATCAGATGAAGATATAAGTTCACAATTTTATATAGAATACATCTTTCCACAGAGAAGAGTAAAGTTTGAAATACAAGGTAAAAGATGAAAAGGTGCACATGATTAAAAAACATTTTTAAGGCATGTGGGATATCTGAACTCTTGAGACAAGAGTGCTGGCAGCTTATATAAATGTAGATGCAGCTAGGTTTTTATATACATTGTTCAATGTTTTTTGGGACAGAGCTAATGAAAAAATGTACGTGAAATGTCTGCTTTTCTGAAGTGCTTTCATTTTTTTACTTGTGCTTGGGGATGGACTATCAGAGCTCCTTTTCATGTCAGGCCTCCTAGGAAAATAAACTAGTTGAGACGATGTGTATTATGATAGTAAACTGAAGGTTAACAAGTGCGTAATGACTAAATCAAGGGAGCTACTGATATGTTCTAGAAGATTATATTAATACAACACTGATAGCTCATGTTCTACAATGCATATGACAGTATGTATCCAGCTCCATAGGCTAGAACTGAATTTTCTAAAAAAATACACTAGTTTTATTTGGCATCACGATTTGATGCATTATGGAAATTGAAGTATAAGAGTTATGAGGAAGTAACTAACATATAAGCTCTATGACTTATATACTCATGCCATGATATTTACTTATAAAGCTTACACTAAACCAATGCATTTTGTAAGACCTTTTTACTTGCTTAGACCACTACACTTATTAACTGTGACCATAACCAGAGCAATCCAGTGTTTATCAATAAAATATGCTACTTGCATCTAAGATCTAAACTAACTCACTTCATCTCAGTGCTAAATTAAAATCACTTCAACTTTTTAATGCATGCTGTTTAGAAAATGACCATTTTTCATGATGCACACTTAATGGAACACTTTACCAGATAATTAGACAAACAAGACTGAGAGAGGATTGTGAAACTGTCATATCTTATTTCATACACCATGGCACTTAATGCTATCTCTGCCTTTATTAATTACACTTTGCAAAGTCATCCTCAGTGCATTTAAAGTTTATTTTCCATTTCTCTACTAATTCTTGTATTAATGAACTGTGAAAGCTGACATTTCCAATAAGGGACAAATACATTTTTGATGAAATTTAATGATCTCATTCATTTAAGAATACTATTTAATTTACATAAGGATGATAATATGGGATTTTTACTGTAAGCAACACAGTTTAATGCAGAACAGACTAAAGTAAATGACCTTTTGAATTAGCAGCACTGAACTGTGGAATAGCTCCTTAAAATGTAAATGTATTTAATGTCAGTCATACCAGTAGACAGCATAAATAGACTTTTGATATTGTACATAGTTCATCTGAATTGCTCCCTTTTGATATCAAGCTAAACAATAAGTAAATGTGAGTGTCCTCACACAAAACAGCCTATCAATATCTTACTTAATAGTACATTTAATCTCTGAAAATGCTTAAGATGAAGAATATGAAATTGACAGAATCAGTTGAATGTCTGTGCTATATGCCTTCAATAAAGACTTTTTCATCTGAAAAAGTAATGGATAATAGAAGCTGACTATCAATCATAACTGCAGGTGAATGAATTTTGTGTATCCTACAGTAACAGGTTCTTTAAATTGGTAGCTTCAGCCTTTAAACCTAGCTCTCTGTTAATGACTGACAGTATCTGTATGCTTAGCTTTGCGATACCCCTAAATGTACATGAGATACTTAATTCTGTATTATCCAACGACTCATTATGGTATTAGCTCAGATTTATTATCTGGGTGCCCTAATGTTCCCCTCCGGAAAAAAAATTATAGCTTTGATATGCACTAGACACATTCATCAGGGATATGATTTTTGTCACGCTGTGAAAATTAACCATGCGAATTATGTTGTTAAATAAGATGCTCAGATATTTCCTAACAGCCTCTGAAATGTCATTCTTTTCATCACATAAAACAAATACATATAAACAGTCTGTTTATCATTGCCAGTAGATATGTACTCCTTCCTGTGGTGCAGATGACGCATTTCTAGGTGAAGATTCCTGACTGTCAACATAAATTTAATGTCATGCTGACTGTAGTGTCATTAAATGTATTTGTCACATGACCCCTGTAAAATTGTGGTTCAGTGAAACATGAGTTTTGGAAGTTCAGAAGGAAACAAAGAACATAAACAGACATGATTAGTCAATAAACAGTTACTTTAAGCATATCTTGCAAAACTCAAACTATAACTTTTTTATTTAACTATAACTTTTTTTATTCTTCACTCCTACATATTGAAACTGCATTCTAGTATTCTTCTTTCTCACTTGCTACCTTCTGATATCAACTACCTTGGGGAACCATCATATAAGAAGCTATAGTTTTTTTTTTTTTATGTGGATAGGTCCTTAAACCAGTATCTGATGGATGACATAAGCACCAGTAGCAGTGCGGGGCATCATTGGGTGGTTTGGATAACCAAATCTGCACCCCATAGTCTTATAACCACTGTTGGAGTGCAAGCCTTGTATGGCAGTAATTTTACAAGTCACTGGAAGCTACTAACTCTCATGCTCCCCTCTAGAGTTCCTACAGTATTTGAGCTGTTAGTGAAATTTGGGTCAGCTGTGACATAGTTAAGACTTCATCAGTCTTAGACAAAGAGCTAGGCTGGGCACGTTAAGCTTTAGCAATAGAAACTCTGGAAAAAAAAAACAAAAGTGATGCATTATCTTTCTTTCTTTCTCAACATTAAAAGTTGACCAAAAAAAAAGACAGACCACTGTAAATGTTCCAAGATATAACCCTGGAGCATGTAAATTAAAAACAATGTTTTCAAGAGTGGAAGCAACCTTCCTGCACTTCTGTTGTGGAGGGCTATAATTCCAACAACCCATAGTAATTAAATATACCAATTCCGGGATCGCACAATATTGGGAAAAAGGCATATTCCCCAACCCCAGTATTATATCACCCCCCCAAACATCCATACCTCATATGTACATACCTTAACAATAACCCTACCATTCCCTGCCCCTAAACTTAACACTATGCATTGTTACTAAAAACCCTTTCACTAATCGTACTTCTAATCAAAAGGAAAGAATACAAAACAGGCACATCAATGAATTTATCAGATTAGCTATCATAACCCTAATGCATGACCAGTTGTACATACACACTGCTCACTACAACACAGTCTTGCACATTTTCACAACCATTACCTTTTCACTCAAGCATTCATTTTCTTGCATCCTCCCTATATTATATAAGGTTTGAGTTTGATGGAATGTGATTCACACAAATAAGCAGTCACCCATTTGTGATGCCACCCAGTTTTTGTCATTCATTTGTGCGTCTCTCGTTTGTGCTATCATGCAAATGAATGATTACATATCTACCTATATATCTATTGGCTGTAGTAACCACATTATCTGGACACAAGAAAAGGGCACTATTGCAATGGTCTAAAATCCACTCCTTTAATTGACCAAGGTTAAAATAAATTAACACCACACAAGGTTAGAAATGCATTTTCGTCCAAGTGCCACTCAGACTTTATCAGCTACATCACTAAAGATACAAATCCACTTATATAATACCATCAGTCACCAATTAACCATATTTAAAACTTTAAAGCTAGAAAAATACAATAATGTAAAAATAATCACAACACCATAAAAGTAAATATTTACTTAACCAACAAGAATGTTTCAGTACTATACTGCTCTGGATTAAAAATAAAATATCAGTATTAAATGAATAAAATAAAATATGTGTCAGGCTGGTTGAATTAAAAAATGTGTAATGAGTAGCTGTTAAAATCTAGCAGATCTTAACTTTAATAAGGGTGCTAGCAAAATGGTGTCATTTAATCCAGGGGACCTGTTGGCCTCCAACACAATCTGCCAAAATGTCTCCCTCTATGCTAATTTGGTTACACAGGGAACACCCCTCATGTCCCTAGGGACCATTTCAATGACAAAAAATAAAAAGCTAGCATTTGGACATTCCAATGTGTGTCTAAAGAGGACACTTCTGGTGTTTTTATTCCTAACATCATTCAGATGTTCATAAATCCTATGTTTTAATGGTCTTTCCACTTTTCCTATCTAAAAAAACTTCACAGGAGACATATGTTGCCAAATATATATATATAACCTTCCTTTACAATATAATATGCATAACCTTCCTTTACAATAAATAGGAAGGCAGAATTATTTCTAGAAGGATTTACAAATAGCTATATTCCTAGTCTCACCTTTAGCATAACATATTCTTTCAATTTTTCTCATGTACCTCCAAGTCTAAACCATACTCTCCATTGGCTTGACTAATTTTATTGTTTAACTCTTTTTTGTAAACTCAAATTTGAGATCTTTCACTGATTTAGATTCAAGTAAAGTCTACTTCTCTTCTGTCTATCATAACCCGGATGGCCTTTGGGCAATTAGATTTTATTATAAAATGTGTTTTCCATATGAAATCTTTACATTATCGTAACACCATTAAGCACATCTCATACGTTTGCTTTCAGCTTATCCAATTTCAAAACTGATGCTACTTATTCCTGCACTGTTTCAGAGACAGAGAGAACTCCTCTACCATTGGCGTATGACTAGACATCAAATGACTGAAGTCTTTCCTAATTTCTGTTTGGACAACCTGCACAGGTACTTTCACAGGACCTTTGACAGCTTGTACTTGTTCTACCAATGACCAGCTTAATTTCACCTTCTCTCATTGTCTGTAGTATCATACTCTACATTAATTACCTAAATAGTAGGATCCACAAAATAATATAGCAGCAGTCACAATTTAGGAGTTTTATATTTATTTATTTTATTTTATTTTGCATTTGTTGATCGGGGTGGTCTAACTGGATATATGTCCATTTTCAGTAGAGGCCCAGGGAGAAAAGCTCCACATAAAAAAAGACAGAATATTACAACTACAGATAGAGTTCACTTGTCAGACAAAACAGCTGTTTACATGGTAACATAGTAGTCATGATAGATAACAAACAAAAATAAAACAAAGTTTTTTTTTTTTTTTACATTCCAAAATCCAAGATGTATATGACAGAGAACAGGTAATTATTTACAAGGTAGGGACACATTATTTAAAAGACAGTGACTCATCTATAAGGCAGTGGCGCATTCATAAGGCCCTTGTTGGGTACGATCATCCTAACTTGTAATAGAATCTGAGAAGAATGGGTTTTAAACAATCTTAAGTTGGCTAACTGATAAGAATAAGAGGATAACACGATGAGGAATCTTAGTCTGGGTTGGTACAAGGACATAGCCAGTGGATTGTAAGGTATAATTTGAGTTTCTTTTTGAATAGTGCAGTTGAAGAAAGAGATGTGAGTTCACCAGGAAGTAGATTCCAGATTTTTCCCACAATGTTAGAGAAATGAGAATCTCTTGCGTTATTGTTGGGTTTTTGTCTAGATACAAGTAGCTTATTTGCTGAGCGTAGGTTTGTAAGATTTTTTTATTGGGTGTATTGCTTGGATGATAAAGGGTCTTGTGGGCAATAATAAGTTGATGGAATTGTATTTGATTTCGCAGCTCAAGCCAACTCAGTAGTTTCAGATTTAGGCAGTGGTGGGTTCTAAAAGGGGAGCCGGTTGCAAATCTGGCAATGTTATTGCAGGACATTGCCAGCTTGTTGAATTTGCTTTTTGATAGATTAGTGTATATAGGAGAGGCATAGAGGAGAGTTGAGATGAGGTGGGTGTAGTTCTAGCTATGGGAGTAAGGAAGGGTTTAATCTTATAGAGGGAGTCTAGTTTTCTGTTGACTGATTTTATTGTGGTATTGATATCAGTATCATAGTTAAGGTTATGGTCTATTGTTACTCCTAAGAGTTTTTTGGTAGTGTCAGGAGATATGGCCATGCCATTAATAGATTTGATAATGAAGCCAATTGGGGTTGACTTTTGTGTGGGAGTAATGAGCGATAATTTAGTCTTCTTGGGGTTAAGGAGGAGACAGCACTGTAAGAACCATTTTTCTACTAATTCAAAGACATTTTGAGTGAGGGGAATGCAGTTCAGATGGACAAGGAGTGGAGCATATTAATGTGGAGTCGTCTGCATATTGTATGCATGTAGCTTGAGGGATGTTTACATTCAGATCATTAATAAAAATTGAGAATAGA
Organism: Protopterus annectens; assembly: GCF_019279795.1. Lineage (NCBI taxonomy): Eukaryota > Metazoa > Chordata > Ceratodontiformes > Protopteridae > Protopterus > Protopterus annectens. The sequence goes on along the minus strand of NC_056743.1, from coordinate 550,344,178 downwards.
AGAGGGCCCAATATAGAACCTTGGGGTACACTAAGGGTGACAGGAAGGTGGTTAGATAGACTATTTTCCCAAAACACTGCTTGTTGCCTGCTATCGAAGTAGGACTTGAACCACAATAGTGCCTGTGTATCACGTGAGAGGGGCTTAAGTATATTTAACAGTAATTGATGGTTGACCATGTCAAATGCTTTTGAGAGATCAATAAAGATTGCAGAAGAAAGAGTGTTATTGTTACGTTTTTTGTTAATGTGGTCAGAAAATGATAGGAGGGCAGTGGTAGTGCTATGAAAAGGTCTAAAGCCATGTTGAGAGTTTGCTAATAGGCTATTTTGGAGAAGGTCAATAAAGATTGCAGAAGAAAGAGTGTTATTGTTACGTTTTTTGTTAATGTGGTCAGAAAATGATATGATGCATTTTTCCATAATTTTAGCTAAGGGGGAGAGTAGGGCAATTGGACAAAAGTTAGAGAGTTCTGTTGATTTACCACCTTTGTGTAAGGGGATTATATGGGAGATTTTCCAAATTAATGGGATTGTACCTTCTGTTATGGTTCTATTTATTAGGATAGAAATGGGATAGGCTATTGCTTTTGCTGTAATTTGAAGGTATTTGGCTGGTAATAGGTCAGTAGAGGGGGTAGATGGTTTAAGTTTTTGAAGAAGGGTACAGATGAGGTGTGTAGGAACAGGTTGTAGTTGAAATGAAGGCGGTACATTAGTAGAGGAGGAAGGCAGATTGGAGCACACAGGTGGTAATGAGTTGGCAAGTGATTGGATGGCTTCGGAAAAGAAGGTGTTAAAGGCATCAGCAATTTGTTTGGGAGTCTCATGGGCCATTCCTGATGGGGTTGGTGTCTTTGAGTGGCCTGGATGTATGAGTCTATTGATATCTGTCCAAATTTTTTGTGGTTTATGTTGGTTAGTTTGTTGAAGTTGAAAGTAGAAGTTTCTTTTATCTAATAGTACCAATTTTTTTTGTAGTATTTCTAAGCTGTTTAAATTTTAAATGATCAGCTGGGTCTCTAATAGTGCGCCATTTGGCACAGAATTTGTTTCTAAGTAGAATTCTTTGCTTAGTCTCCTTTATTTGCCGTGGAGCTGTTTTTGTCCTATTCCTAAGAGTACAAATAGGGGCATGGTAGTCCAAGATTTCTAAGAATTTGGAGATGAAGTATGTTACTGCTTCCTCTAGCTGGAGGTGTTTTAGGGGTGATCAGTCGCACACACTAAGTTCATTTTGAAAGCTTTCAGGGTTAAAATGTTTGTTGGAACGAGTGGTTCTGTAAACGGTAGGGTAGAGAATATTAGTTTTTTTGTCTAATTATGTATGTTAGTGAGTGGTCACTAATGTCATCTGGTAGGGTGCCTGCTGTATATGTTAGAGACTGAGTATTTGTTAGAATCCAAACTAAGGTGCTTTCTTTATTGTTAGGTTTGTGGATTCTAGTAGGAGAGGTAATATTTTGGGAAAAGCCATGTAGGCTTATGTGGTTAGTAGGATTGTCAGTATTACAGCTATGCCAGTCTATATTAAAGTCTGACAGTCTAGTATTTACCTACAAATCCAAATGTATATCAGATTTTTTTTTTATTTTTGCTTCAGCGTCTTCTGAACATCAGGCCTTACCCTGCTGCTGTCCTGATCAATTCATTCACCCAGGGTTGAGGGTCATATGGGTCATTAGTTCACCTTGGGACTGAGACAAAGGTAAGCTTGAAGAAGTTATATCAGCCATGTGGAGGGCCAGGCTTTTACTTTACTCCTTACCAGTTATGGTGGATGGCCAGTGGTACTTCTGGCATTAGGCATGATATGGGCATTATCTTGGTCTGTGCTGCACTTCAGTGAATGTTGTTGGCACATCAGATGTCCTCTCACCATTTCTAGTAAATGCCTGTGTTAGATCTCTGGTCTCCATAGAGCAGTTCCAATGGAATATGTATATCCAGGGAAGTGCCCCTTTCCCTCACATACCATACTGAGAGCACTAAGTAGGCTTAGTTCTCCACTCATCTCCTATCTCCAGTCAGCTCTTACAGCACAGGGACTACAGACTGATCTGACATCATCAGGTCTGTAGTGTAGGTTACATGACAGGGACAACAGACTGATCCTACATCATCAGGTCAGTAGGAATTGTTACAGCACATAGACCACAGACAGATCCTACATCATCAGGTCTGTAGTGAAGGTTACGGCATAGGGACAAATGGGTTGGATAGATTAGATATTAAAACAAGAAGGATGTGCCATGCTCACCAAATAATCTATAAAAATCAGTGGATACCAAGAATATATATTCCCCTGTTCCGAATTAGGGATTGGCCTCCTTGAAATTGACTACATGCATAGATCTGCAATCGTGGGACTCCACACATAACTGATGACCTCATGAGATCCAAATGTAGTGAAAGTTTTGAAGCATGAGGAGAATAAATCTAAGATGACTTTCCTGCTTAACCTAGCAAAAGCATATCGGCGTCAAGCAGGAATGGAAATCAAGCCAGAAATAGATAATCAGGCTGCAACTGAATATGCCAAAAAACAAAAGAAAAAATATAAGGTGATTGACCAGATGAAAACGCAAGAAATGTGGAAAATGCATAAATATAGTTGCAAGTATAGAAAACCTCTGGAAAAGCCTTATGTTGATCAGGAACGAAGGCAGGAATGGTTAAGGAGAGGTGAATTCAAACCAAGAGATGAAAGGTTAATTGGCGGCCCAAGATAGTGGACTACATATACATTGGTTTACAAAATCCATTTAACATATGGGAGAAACAGACAAATGTAGGTTTTGTAAAACCAAATTGGAAACAGTTGCACACCTTGTTGCTGATCTATATTGGAAAATCGAATGTTTAACAGTTTGAATCACTAAAGGTCAGCCCTTGGTGATCGAACTGTTAAAACAGCGAACGTTCCAAAAAAAATTTAAAACAAAAAAAAAACTAAATGGCATAGGCAGGACTGCCCATGTGGGGGGCTGCACCCCCCCCACACTCCCAATACTTAAATATACCAACTCGTGGAAGCACTACTTTGAAGTAAATGGAAATCTCCCCTTATGGAGATTTCCATTTACTTCTTCGATATTCTGCAGTTTCACTATTCTCGTGCCAACAATGTCAGATTCAACATTGTCGGCTTTCGAGAATTCAATATAGACCCATTAGCACCTACTAATGGCAGAAGGACTGTATACTGAAAGCATAATAATGTGATGAGGCTGTTGCGCTGGGGATTGTGTAAACATTATGGTACTGAAGTGGCTGAAAAACACTGGAAACATGAGCCACAAAGCATCATAGAAAATTATCATCCATTGCCAACAGTTCAAAAGATAGATATTAGAAAGCCGGATATAGTGGTCCCAGTAAAGAAGACAAAAGTAGCATTGATCTTCAAAATTGCAACACCCAGTGACTACAGTGGCCTGTGTACAGAGAGATAAAAAGTCATAAAATATCAGAATTTGCAAAGAAACTAGAGCAATGTGGAAGAAAGATACCTATATAGTTCCAATAGTAGTAGGAACAGCGGGTCTTATAAAAAAAGAGTCTAAAATCACATTTAGATATTCTACCAATACATGTAATGCCATACAAATTACAGGAGTCATTACTGGGCACATTGCGGGTGCTGCAAAGAGCACTTTTGGCTGAAATCACAGAGTGAAACAATAATAATTTCAGAACTTTAATCACACTTTGACTTAGGAATGGGGTCCATTCCGGCCATGGTATTAGAAACCCAAAAGATTTGGAGAATTTAAAAAAGAGTTACAGCACAGGGACTACAGACTGATTCTACATCATCAAGTCTATAGTGAGGATTTCAGTACAGGGAGTACAGACTGATCCTACATCATCAGGTATGTAGTGACCGTTACTGCACAGGGAGTACAGGCTACATCATAAGGTCTGTAATGAGGGTTGCAGCACAGGGACTAGATACTGATCCTACACCATCAGGTCTGTAGTGAGGGTTACAGCACAGGGACTACAGGCTGATCCTACATCTTCAAGTCTGGAGTGAGGGTTACAGGTCATGGACTACAGACAGATCCTACATTATCAGGTCTGGAGTGAGGGTTACAGTACAGGGACTACAAACTGATCCTATATCTTCAGGTCTGGAGTGAGGGTTACAGCCATGGACTACAAACTGATCCTATATCATCAGGTCTGTAGTGAGGATTACAGCACAGGGACTAAAGACTGATCCTACATTATCAGGTCTGTAGTGAGGGTTACACTACAGGGACTACAAACTGATCCTACATCATCAGGTCTGTAGTGAGGATTACAGCACAGGGAGTACAGACTGATCCTACATCATCTAGTCTGTAGTGGGGGTTACAGCACAGGGACTACAGACTGACCCTACATTATCAGGTCTGTAGTGAGGGTTGCAGTACAGGGACTACAGACTTTTCCTGCATCACCATGTCTGTAGTGAAGGTTACAGCACAGGGACTACAGACACATCCTACATTATCAGGTCTATAGTGAGTGTTATGGCATAGTGACTACAGACTGATCCTATATCACCAGCTCTGTAGTTAGGTTTACAGTACAGGGACTACAGACGGATCCTATATCATCAGGTTTGGAGTGATGGTTACGGCACAGGGAGTACAGACTGATCCTACATCATCTAGTCTGTAGTGGGGGTTACAGCACATGGACTACAGACTGACCCCACATTATCAGGTCTGTGGTGAGGGTTAAAGTACAGGGACTAGAGACTGTTCCTGCATCATCAGATCTGTAGTGAAGGTTACAGCACAAGGACTACAGACAAATCCTACATCATCAGGTCTATAGTGAAGATTATGGCATAGGGAGTACAGACTGATCCTACATCACCAAGTCTGTAGTGAGGTTTGTATCTGTTTGTGTCACAGAGTTTATTATGATGGCTCATCAGTTTAGGTATTGCTGGCAACAAATGTAAAAAAAAAAAAAAAAAGTGTGTTAATTTACTCTACTGCATTTATTAGTTATGTACCACATTAATGACAGGTCTTTGACTCCTAGGGTGATTAAAGTGAAAAAAACATATGAGGAACTATTCAATTTAAGCAATAAAAATGATATAGGGAGTAATTCAGCATATCTAGCATGATTCTGTAATGGCGGCTTTTAGTGAATTTCTTTTTTTTTTTTTTTTGTTACTGTCAGCTGCTTCCGAGGCTTTTAAAATTGAGAGTGAGTTGTTTACCTGTAGGACCATAAGCATCACAGATTTAGTTTTACTCTAAATCTGTTCCTTATGTCAAATTCTCTATTTTAAGAATTTAGTAGAGATTTGTCATTCTCATAAGTGAAAACAAATACATCACTGGGTATTCACAGTAACAGATTTTAAATTAGCACTATTCTCTTGAATGACATGTGATAGGAAACCTTTTTGGGACTGAAAACTAGAAAGGAAGCCATACTTGCTATGTTTGTTGACTGTTTAATAAAAGACATGTTTTCTATAATGCCTTATTTATACTTTTCATTTAAACTGTCTGCTCTTGTCAATGCAATCTTTTCTGGATTTGTTGAAAAAGAGGCCTTGTGAATTAAATCACCCTTTAATTTGAGCACTGCTGGAGGATATCCACCATTTGAACTACTAACGTTGTTTTACTTACTGTTATACTTTAACATATATCTAAGAACGTACCTGCATTATTGCACCTATTTGTCAGTCAGGACTCAGTCTTTTATTTTATTTATTTATCAATTTTATTTTATTTTACATTTGTTGACCAAGCTAGTCTAACTGGATATACATCCATTTTCAGTAAAGGCCCGGGGAGAAAAGCTCCAAGAACACAATTCAAATAAAATGTTGATACATTACATAATGTAACACATGATTACAACTCATTCAACAAGTACATCACTAATCTAACACACATACATTTAACAAAGCATAATAGTAATAACACTGCAGACATTGGTATTGTATTGTATTTATCTTTAGGATCCAGGAATGAAACAACATAATTAAGAACAACAGTGTGATATCACTGGCAACCTTTAAATAATATGGAAATATTTAGTTACAAGAGTTCTTAGAATAAGAAAATATAAATTAGTTTGCATTTGCACATATAGAACAGTACCAAGTTCACCCCCCTCCCACACCAAAAAAAAAAGAAGCTTGGAAAGCTGTTAATGTGACACTTTTTTTTGTACCGCATAAATAAAGTATGGAAGAGCAAAGTGGCAACAGCTTTTAAATCTATAAGATGTGAATTTTGCTTCTGACTGCCATTTATATGTCAGTCAGAAGTATGTGATAACTTTTAAAGCTGTTAGACATTTTTGGTTGCCACTGTATATTTTTAGTCAGTAATATACATACAGCTCTGAGATCATAATTTGTGTTTATTATGCTCTTTCAAAATTATTTTCAGTTAATTAGTCAATTTCTTGAATTTAGGACTCAACACATTAACAATTTGTTTATGCGTGGTAATTTTATCACAGTACCCTATGGTATAGCTATGCGTCTCATTGCAAGTAAGTTTGGCATAATGGTTAAGGTCCTCCCTTCAGAAACACAACGTGCAGTGTTTTATTCTGGCTTTGGGTTATTGGCTAGGCTTAAAAAGCCCTTTACATCAGTTAGCTTAGTATTCTTCTATGAACATATTATCTATAATAATGCTAGTTTTCTCTCTGTTCTGGAGAATTCTTGATGTGCCCCACATATTCTGAAGTATTATTCTGATGGAAAACATGCTTCTGCAGCAATGAAATTGCAAGCTGGTGTGTCTGTGGTCTATTGTGAGTGTGTGCATGTATTTCAATGAACTCCCATTATGTTCAGTATTTCTTTTTTGTCTTAAATCCATTGGTTGCTGTCTGTCATCAATCTTAATAAGGTGAAGTGCATTTCTGAAAATTAATGAATGAATAAAGGATGGAAGGATAGCATGGATATATAAAGCTACGTAAATGTATTTCATCCGTATTTTAAAGACTAAACATTTAGGCTTAATAATGCATTGGGGACAGTGTGTATGACAGAAATAGAGCAAATCTTAATTTAATAAGGTTTTTGTATTCCAATTGCAGTATGTTGCTCAGTTTTTTTTTTAGTCACCATAGCAATGCATTCGACAGTCACATATTCAGGTCGCAATCCTTTATCAAATTAATCAGACAATAATAATGTGGCATGCAAGAGCTAAGCAGGCAGGTTTAGCTTTAGTAACAAGTTTTCAGAATTATAAAACTCATAGATAGCCACAACTTAGGAAAATGACTATTTTATCAAGATTATTTTATATGTCTAAGAAAAGAGTTTTTTTGACAGCACTGAGCTGTAGATGAATTCAACATTTGTCCATATAATTATGTGTAATGCTCCCATCTACTCCAAAACAAATAACCCTAATAAACATGCCAAGAAAGATTAAAACCTCATTAATGAATGCAAATAAAAAAATGAGAAAAAACTTAGTATAAAACAGTTACAGCCTTTCAAGGTAATTGAAACATGAAAATGATGTTCTGATAGGGAACATTTATTTCTTGATTTGTATGCTTAGCACAACCAAGTTGGAATGCAGCATTTTATTTCAGGGAAGCAGTCTTACTCAGTTTTATAGTTTAAGGTTAGTAAAGCTTCATTAAACAATGTTATCGGCAGTGGATTGTGAATGTGAATTGCCACATTGCAGGTCATTCAGCAGAGTGCCTGTACAGCAAACACAAACTAAGGAATGGAATAAACTGTATTTTAGTCAGATGTGTTAATGCTTTCCATTAAAACCAACAATGCAAGAAATAATTTCCTGACATAACTTAGGTTAGGTGTTGATGCTACATCTGTGATTTAATGAAGTTGATTTCTGATTACAAAATTTAGTTTACTTTGCTTCATATATGGTTGTTTTTTTTTTTTTTTTTGCAGACTAAGCAAGAAATAGAAATAAAATCTTTTAATGCTACAGTAATTTTAATTGCAGTTGGGCAAATTAGTCTAGAATGCTACTGTTTAGTGATATTTATTAAAGGTTCTAGAAAGACAATATCTGTCATATGTTTAAACGGTTTTAAGGCATGCAAACAAATTCTTCATAACACGTCATTCTAAATTTTTAAATTTCTTGCAGTCAGTATGCATACCTAAAAAAGATAATGTAATAGCTGAAATATAAAAAGAGGATGTTTCAACTCGACTGAAAGACTCAAATAACTAACTGCATGTGATGTATGTATTTTACAGTCTTAAGTATATGCTGCTTTTCTTGAGTCTCTGAAAAGTTAACATCACGTTCTGGAATTGTCTAGAATTGTCTACTACACTGTAAAAGCACTCATGCCACTCAACACTCTGCAATGTTCATTTTTCAATATTCTGAGCTCTTTCAAGCTTTTCAAGAGTGGGCAAATTATTTATCAGTTCACATCATGATTCGAGCATATGGAAGAAAACATTTTACTACTGGTACTGAGTGCTCAGAACCTGATAATACCAGAACAATGTGAGCCAAGAACTCAGCATACCATTATAGTATCACTGGAATTGTTGGGCAGATGGCATAGAGGGCCATGGACAGGACTGCTGCGCATACAAGGGATGCAGGCTAGTTGGACTATTTAAAAAATATCAATGCATTTGAAATAATAGCCGCATTAATTTTGTTAGGCAGGATTTGAGTGTGCTTCTTTTTAAGAGATCCTACTTGAGGAGTGCAAGTATTTCATGGCAACAGAGATAAGTGCCTATTTAAGATAAATTCTCCAGTGACATGACACCAGCCAGTAGACAAGTCAGTAAGAAAATAAACAAGAAACTATTGAAAATATTACATGAGAAAACTGTTGATTTTTCAATGCTTCCAGTTTTAGTAGAGTCTAGATATCTTTCTTGAGAACAAAGACACACTGAGGCTAGAACAGGTAGCTAGAACATGGGGAGCCATTACTTTTTGCTGCTTGATTGCCAGAGGATGTCCTGGTGGTTGACATTTTGATTCATACGCTCCCAGAAGCAGTGGTGAACTAGAGATTTTGCTTGTTTATCCAAGCATCAAGCCAAATATTCCATAAATAAATGGCAAGGCAAACATGTTGCTTAATTCATTGGGTTATTATCCAACAAATTGTTCTTTATTTGCTAAAACAGATTTTGAAACATAGACTTTGGTTTGCATAGACAGGCTGCTTTATTTTAGAGTCAAGTGATATTATTTTTCTGTGCCCAGTGCCTGAGACTCTCAGCCTATAAGCATATCTCCCAGTTTTCTGGAGTCTTAAGTGTAAAGGAATTTTAAGATGGGTCCACAATAAAAACGTCAACATCATTGTCCAACTGGAGGTCATGTAAATGAGAATGCATATTAAGTTGGATGTTTTAAGCATTTCTCCATTACTGTCAATCAGCCTAAGGGCCAGTGATAGACACTGCATGTTAGTCTTTCTTCTCAGTTTTTATGCTACCTTACATCAGGATGAAACCTGATGACAGAAACTCGTGTTAAATTGCTCCAGTCTATAATATGACCTCTTTGTTAGAGCAAGATCTGGTCTGAAAGAGTTACAACATGGTGAAATGAAGTGACACTCATAGAAGCATGTAGATGCAGTCATTTATTTGTTCTAACATTTTCATTAGTACAAGACTTGGAGGAGTGGGAGAGAGAGGGATGGATTCTGCATTTAAGTGTTGACATACTCTGTTACAGTTTGAAGTCAAGTACAAGCCTATTGTGAATTAAGCAGTGCAATTTCATTTATCCAAATCCAAATTAAGTGCAGTGTGTGTGGCTATTTGTTGAGAACTATGCCAACAGGGCCAGTTTTAAATCATCAAAGTTTTAAGTTGCTCCTGCCATTGCATTTGCAGTTTTGCAATTAATTATTTGCATATGGAATAGACTACTTTGTTTATCACATGTTTTTATTACAATTGGTAGACTATGTGGGCAGTACCCTAGCATTTATCAGTTTCACTTACTGCTGATGTAATTGTGAATATTAATTCACCTCAACAAATAAAATTATTAATCAGTTGTTGTAGCTATCCTGGCGAAGAAGTTGTAAGGGGAAGTAATGTTTGCATGAATTATTTGTGGTAGCCAAATAATTCAGGTTAGGTGCTGATGTTACATATGTGTTTTAATGAAAATAACTTCTCATTACAAAATTTAGCCAATGTCTGCACCAGTCTGCATCTGTAATACAAGCTGGTAACAAAAAGAGATATACACTGTACATTTTAGAAACAGAAAAGTGGAATCAGAGGAGCAGCAAGAAATAAGTGAGAAATAGTTTTTCCTTAGAAATTGTGGGGAATAACACAAGGTGTTTTGGTGACAAAGCAAGAGATAAGGCATGGAAAGGCAAAGAGGCTAGTGAAATAGGCTGACAGAGAAAGGTAAAAGCTGTAAGATGACATTGAGCAAGGAGAAGGAGCTGTGTACATATTTACAGAAAGCAGAAACATAGTGTTAACAGATAGGATAGCAGTCTAAATGGGGTAATGTGCAAGGAAGTTTACCTAGTACACAACAGTATTTATCAAGTGATATGTCTTATATTCCATTATTTATATTTGTCCTTTAAACAGATACTGTTTCAGCTGAGCCTTAAACTTAGCAAAGTCAGTGTGCTCAGTGAGATGATGAAGAATGCAAGTGAAGAGATACAAGAGTCAGAGGAGTTTAATCAATGGTGGTTAGAGAGTAGGAATTCCTGTGCTCTGGCTTATAAGGTAGTAGGCTGGGGTGTTAGGAATAAGCTTCATTGCAAATTGAGAGAGGCATATTGGTGGAGTACTTTAAATGGCTGAGAGCCCAGGCATAGATTAGATATGGCTTGTACTTCAAGGCAGTTTTCTCTTGATGTAGTAAAGCAATGATATTGAAGATTAAGGGAATTGTTGATGAAGTAGCATATTTTATTCGATAATGACTGCAGTACTGATATTTTTTTTCTTAAAGGAGGTGGCAAACAAGGTAAACCATAATCATGTTGCACACACAGGGCACCTTTCCCAATGGCTGACATAGCTTTTGATGAATGGAATTGATATATTTTTGAGCATAGAAAATGAGGTAGGTGATTTTAGATCAAATTTTTTGAATATGCTACTGAAAGTTAAAAAATTATATAAAGCGGATGCCTAGGTGTCTGAATGGTGTTGTTGTATCAATAAGGATGTTGTATTGGTCAAAAATCTTAAGGAAACTGAGAATTTTAAAAAGCCTGTTCTTAATTCTAAAGGGCATACACTATTTTTTTGGGTGGGTCGGGGATGAGATTTGGGCGGGGGGGGGATGAGATTTGGGCGGGGAGGTGAGACAGTAGTTTACATTCAGAAATTCAGTTTGAAATTGTTCTTGGAATACTTACTTTGCAGGGTTGGCTGTTTAGGTAATCATGTCATCAGTATATAAGAGAAACTTGTGGCAAGGGGGAAATTTATGTGAAAAATATTGGACAGTACTGTTCTACACATATATGAGTGTAGACAGTATGCCTCTGAGAGGGGCTGATCCTAAAGTATCACTTAGTCAGGAAGTGTTCAATCTTCCCTGTGGCATCAATATCAATGCTGATGCCAATGTTTAGGAAATGGGATGAGTAACACTGAGTTGGCTACCATGTCAAGGGCTCATGTTAATTCAATAAAAATGTTACCGATGAGTTTGCTTTTATCCATCTTAGTGAATATGTCACCAGAGTACAGTTAATGTACTCCATTCTGCTCAGACGTCATGCTGTATGTAGGGCAGCAAATTATATTTTTTATCAGATAAGAGGAAAGTAGGTTACAAATCGATTTTTCATGTATAAACCTCAGTGTATGTGTAAACAATGGCTCAGTATTACAGATGAACAGAAGTAGCAACCACATAATGAAAATATAAAAAGCAGTCAATAATGCACACCAGGTGATTTTTTTTTTCTTAATACTGCAGTACCTTATGTACATTATATAGATGATTTACTTTTTGTGAAAGTGGAATCAGGAGATGGCTATTCATTCTATGGATACGGAAGTCACAACAAAACAAGTTTAGGATCAAATGCTAGTAAGGATATCAGAGAAATACAATGCAGATGAAGGATTAGACCTAGGCCGCGTTTACAGGAAAGCAATGAAAATTTTGTATTATACTTCCATTTATTTGTGGATTTATTTATTTACATCAAACAAATAGTCTGATTTCAAGGGGAAAATAGATATCTAGCAACCCAAATGAAGAGTGAAACTCAGTTTGGGAAGATCCTCCACCCATTGTGTGATTATTGAAATATTGTAACTTTCTTTAAAGACCTGGTGAGAGAAAAGGAAGAGGACAACACTTGTGGACTAGTACTAACTCGATAAGGCAAGAATTTCACATCCCATAGCTCTGTAGGATAGACTTTCCCACAACACATCAGAAGAAAGGGTTAATAGGTGGATCATACAAAGTTCAGAATAATCTACTCTGCATGGTAGCTAAGGAAAAGGAGAAAGAAGTTGTTACCCAACTACTGCTGTGCAAAGATACTTCTGAACAACTGTAATGTAAATGGCCAAGCGACATGTATTAGATGTCCAACATCAACTTGGTTAAAGGCAATGACCATAGCCTCATTCTACTGACGTGGCATTATGAAATAAATAAATAAATACACTTTTGCAGCAGGTGTTCTGAATGCCAAAATACAGGGTTAAACATGGGGGATAGAAACACCTTAATAACAATGCCAATAATCGAGATGCATTTTGAAAGAACTGCCACGGACCTCATACAGCACTAAATTTGTTATAACATTGGATATAAATCTTAGAATATAAGTCAGTTATCCTTAATAATGTTATTAAAAACTAGTACTGCTATTGCTGTGAGTAGGCATACCTAAAGAGATCTTTGCTGACCAAGGGATACTATTTATGTTCATCAAAAACAACTTATATCCGCATCTACCATTCTCAGATTGATGGGCTCTGAAATCCATACTAAAGCAGCTTATAGGACTGATGAAAAAGGCTGGAACCAGCTTTGACCCTACCTGTATCTTCCAATGAAGAGCTAACTCAGACCTCCGCAGCATTCAGTCCCTTTGACCTATTGTAGGATGTACATCATAGGGTGTTGTTCAATCTTGTGAGAACAACTTTGGAAAAGAAAAAAGCTCCATTTTGCACTGTCCTTCAACATTATGAAATATTACCAGAAAAAAAGTAATAATACTTATATTTTGGGTCTAGCTGAAAAAAGGCTCAAGGTAGTCAGTTGAGGGGTGCACAGCAGAAATGCCTGGAACATGGAGTTCCACTTTGCTGACTGAGTCTTAGTTCTTGTTCCCACTAGTAAGAATGATTTCCTGACATTATGACATCATGGAGACCCTTAATGATGTAAACTAAAGAGTAAAAAACTGACAAAAAGGTACCCAGATACCCAGAGCAGATCCACCATGTAAACATAATTAAACACTGGAATGATCCTTAGGTTATTCCATTTAGTGCAGGGATAGATGTAACCAACCAGAAACAACAGAAGTGGATGTTGTCAAATCCCCAAGTAAAGGTGGGTGACATCCTCTCTAAATCCGAAATACAAGTGGTCCAACAATTTCTTCTAAGAAATCAGTATGTACTTTCTAAATTGCCTCCTATTGCATGCCACATAGTGACCACTCCAAGCGAAAAGCTTTGTTTAATACGCTATAGTATACTAGAAGCATATAAGTAGACAATACAAGAGACTGACTCTTCTATTATCCCAAAGTTATTTTTTTCTAACAGTGACTGGAACGGGTCTGTTGTACTAAAGACAAATCCAAGTGGAACCTTCTCATTTTATAATGACTTTCATAAACAGAATAGCGTATCTAAGATTGATAGCTGCTCCAAGCCTTGGTAGGAAGAATTAATGGAATAACTAGGCCAGTTCAGATTCCTCCCTCAGTACCATGAATGTGTATTTGTGTCTGGGATGCTTTAAGAAAACCTGCCTGTAGTTTACAGGTAGGTGATAGTACCAAAGGCAAGCATGTATTTAAAATAAATTTTCTGGCAATATGAAAAATCTTAGTGGAAAAGTCAAGGAGAGGTCAGTAAAGAAGTTACTGAAGGAATTATTGGGGATACTAGATGGGTTTCAACTGTTTCCTAGTTCCAGAGCAATCTGGAATGCTTTTTTTTTTATTTTCTTAAAAAGAAAAGAAAAACTTTATTTAAAACAGAGTTCAACAAATGATGTAATAGCCACATTTGCATTTAGTGTAAGCATGTCATAATAGTTAGAAGTTATCAAACAATGTCTGCCAACATTCCAAACATGGACTTAGTGAAATGCATAATATATATAACAACTTTTGAATATTTAACTACACTTATTACCCCCCCCCCCCATTAATGCTTGTTCCACCCTCTCTCTAGTATGGGCATTGTCAATATTGTAGCTCCACTGGGGTACATGACTTCCTAAAGTATGCAGAAATGTACTGTTTGTCATTTAGTTTCAGTCCATGATTTTTGCATCAGTTATTTATTTAGGACAAACCTTGGGTTTCCACTGTTTCCTGGTTCCAGAGCAATCTGGAATGCTTTTTTTTATTTTCTTAAAAAAAAGAAAAACTTTATTTAAATCAGAGTAAAGAAATTACTGAAGCAATTACTGGGGATGCTAGTTGGGTTTCTACTGTTTCCTGGTTCCAGAACAATCTGGAATGCTTTTTTTTTAAATTTTCTTCAAAAGAATAAATAATATATAGGTTCATAGGTTCATACTAGGCTATCTGCCCTAGGACATTTATAAGCCTAGTCAGAGTATGTTTGGCTTTCGCCACCCATTTTAAATTAATTTTGCTATGCCCTTTTTCGAGGTTAGTATACTGTGCCTCTGTCTACCAGTGACACAGAAGTGATACCTGGGGTAAACCTATGATCTCCCATCCACTCATCAAGATTCCTCTTGAAGAAAGTCAATGAGGGACTCTGCCTAACCTGGACTGGGATTTTATTCCAGAGTGAAGGGAGCCTCTGGGTTATGAATCTGTCCCTCCAGCATGTCCAATTTATTTCAGTGCTGAGGTTCAAGTCTCTCAAGCATGTAGCTCGATGGGATTTGGATTTTTTGAGGTGCAACATGTCCCTTAATTCCGGGTTGGACATGGCTTTATACGTCAGGCACAGGTTGCCTCTGAGCAGGCGGTATGCCACTGAGTAGAGCTGGAGTTTCTTTAACCGGGCTGCATATGGCATCTGTTTGAGCCCTTTGATCCTCTTGGTGAGGTACTTTTGGGGTCTTTCCAGTTGCTGCAGGTGTTTGGTAAGGTACATCCCAAAAGGGGCATTGTACTCGATTATGGGCCTGATGAGGGATGAGTAAAGAGGCACGATGACCTCCCCTAATCTAGATGTGAATCCCTTCATGATTAGGTGGGCTATATAAAATGTTTTTCTAACCACTTTGGCCACGTGATTGTCAAATGAGAGATTGCTATCAACTTGGGTCCCCAGGTCCCTAATTACTTCTTCTGTACTTAATGGATTACCACCTATGTGGTAATTTGTGGGCACTTTGTTTTTGCCAAAGGGGATGACTATACACTTTTTGGCGTTTAGCTTGAGGCCATGGCTCTGGCACCAGTTGTCTGTTTCTATGAGGCCCTTTTGGAGGATGCTTGTGTCAGCTGGAGAGTCGATTATGGCACCCAGTTTGCAGTCATCTGCGAACTTGGTCAGCCACAGTCTTTCTGTGTAGGCCTGTACCTCCGAGAAATATATACCGAACAAGAGAGGTCCCAGGACTGAGCCTTGTGGGATGCCACTTGTAACTGGTTTGGAGTCTGACATGGCTCCAGCAATTTTAACCATGTGGGTTCTGTCCTTGAGCCAATTTGCAACCCATCTAGTGACATAAGGGTTTATATTTAAGCTGGTGAGCTTATCTATAATGCCCGAGTGGGGTATTGTATCGAAGGCTTTTGCGAGGTCCAGGTAGGCTGTGTGGACCACCTTCCCTTCGTTAATGGCCTTGGTGACTGTTTCAAAGAAGTCGACCAGGTTTAAGAGGCAGGATCTGCCCTTAACAAAGCCGAGCTGGGTAGGATCCAGTGTCTGTAGGTCCCCAATATCTTTATTTATGAGGTCCTTGATGATCCTTTCCATAGCTTTGCAGACCAAGCTAGTCAGGGTTATGGGGCGATAGCTTCCAGGGTCCGTTGAGGCACCACCTTTGTGGAGAGGGACCACTGTTGCTGTACGCCACTCTTTGGGTACATATCCTGTAGTAAGGCTGAGATTGAACAGTAGTTTTATGTTTGGGTTTAGCTCTTCTTGGAGTTCATGTAGGACGGAGCTTGGGACACCATCTGGTCCCATTGATGCTGTGTTTTTTGCTTTGTAGAGGGCGGCTCTTACCTGAGCATCTGAGATGTCAGGGGGGCAGCACTCTGCTGGGATAGATATTTGCCCTTTTGGTAGGGAGGGGGGGAGAAGTTTGCGCTGAACCTGTCAGCTAGGATGTTGGCAATGTCTGTGGGTTCAGTGTATTTTTTGTCATTTTGGACTAATTCTTAGCATATCTGGGAATTCCCACCCAGGTTCCTAATATAACTAAAGAAAGCCTTGTGATTATCCTTAGTGTCCTGTGCAATTTTTCTCTTGAAGCTGGCCTTAGATGATTTTATGAGTGCCCTTAGTTTTTTGCTAATACTGATCAGAGATGCCTTCTCTTTTTGGGATTTTGCTCTATCATGTAGTAGCTTCCTCCTTCTATTGTATAGTTTGTTTATGGCTGGGGTCCACCAGACAGGACTTCTGCCTTTGGAGAATTGGGTCTTGGTTTTATTTGGGATTGCATGATCCATGCATTCCTGAAGGTGTTCATAGAATGCATTTATAAAGGATTCTGCGGTCTGGGCCGTATTTTCCACAGGCCTGGGGGCTTTGAAGGATTCCACCTCGGTTTTGAGGAGTGTGAAATTTGTTTTAGAGAAGTTTTTCACTGTGGTTTTCTGGGCAGGGGGTAGGGTCGGGATGTGAATATCCAGTGAGATCAGTTTATGGTCTGATGTTACCAGTGAGGGATACACTTCTGGTCTGGAGCATAGAGTCCCCATCTTGGTGATGATCAGGTCCAGTATGTTTTCTCCTCTTGTGGGAGTGGTAACAAGTTGTTCCATAGCATTTGAGTTTATGAATTCTAGGAACCTTTGGGCTAGGGTGTTGGAGCTAGAATAATGCTCCCAGTCTATGTTTGGGTAGTTGAAGTCGCCCAATATAATGGTGTTTGGAGAGACCTTCATATTTTCCAGTGTTCTTAGGAAGGCCGAGTGGGGTTCCTGGGTTTGGGAGGGTGGTCTGTAGCAGGCTATAAACTGGAAGGCAGTTTTACCCACTGTTAGTTGCAAATGGATAGTCTCTGATGCTTCGTGCTTTGCCACCAACCTGGAGGTGTGGGTATCTTTGATGAATATCGATACTCCCAAATCTTTTGTGGTTCGGTCCAAGTTTTGGAGCCCAAAAGCATGGTATGAGGTATAACCTGGTAGTGCTGGGGTGCTCTCAGAAGCCCTGAACCAGGTTTCTGTTACTGCACAGATATCAATGTTCTCCATGCTAAGGAGAGTTTCGAGTGCATGCATCTTGAGGTTTAGACTTCTGGCTTTGAGTAGCATTACTCTTAGTTTCTTATCCCTTGTGATACCTATGGAGGTGGGTTTGTCTTTTGAGCCTTGCCTAAAAAAGGCACTATGGGGATAGCAAGAGCCTTTGCCAATATCCGAAAGCCCAGGGGTGACAGGTGCAAGCCGTCCCTAGCAAAGCATTGTGGCTTGTCGAGCATATCATCCCAAGCTGACAGGCATTGGATCCCCTTTGAATGACACCAGTACTTAAGCCAATTGTTGAAATTGATCATCTTGTCTTCATATTGTGGCATCATTCTTGGTGAGGTTAAGATGCTACTCAAGGTCAGGGTCATACCGGCCTGGGCTACATGCTCAGAGAGCTCCTCTATGTCTCTTTTCATGTAGTCCAGGGAGGTACATCTCAGGTCATTCACACCAGCATTGACAATGACTGAGTCATATTTGTACTTGCCTTGGAGTGACCTGAGTACTTGTGTTATGTGGCGGATCCTAGCACCTGACAGGCTGCTCACCATGACCTTCTCCTTGTTCAGCCTGGTGAGTGGGACGTCAGTGTGCCTGATGATAGAGTCACCTATTACAAGTGTATCAGGTGTGTTGTTTAGCCTTAAGGGCTGTGACTATTCGGCACACTAGCTTTGTGAGATATGTGTTGCACGTGTTTTGTTTTGGGGTAGCGGTCACTTGGGTGTCTGCTTTGGAGGTCTCTGCTGCTTAGGCAGATCTTTATTTAGAGCCTCCGAGTATGTTTTTGTGTGATTATGTGTTTGGTTTGCTGTCGTGGTAGGTCTATGTGAGACTGGAATTGTAGTGAGTGTGGTTTCCTTCTCCTCCTGACAGGTTATGCTAGTACTGTGTTGAGAGAGCTTTGCCTCCAATTTGGCTATATGGTTGAATCTCTCACATGTGTTGGAATTTGTTGGGAGGAGGAGAGGGTTGTCTGCGTACATAAGGCAGTTGTAACATTGCCTCAAGATTCCCAGATTCACCAGCTGGACCGGAGAGGAGATTGACAACTGACCTTTGGACATGCTAGAATAATATTGGGAATTCCTTTATAATTGAAAACAAGGGCCAATGGGGAGTGAGGGTGTAGTGCTTTTGATTTTTAGTGCTGACTTATATAATTGCTTTAGTGAGCAAGTGCCAGGTAACTTAAGTGCAATGTGCTACAGGTAACTTATATGCAAAAACGACAAACAGTAACTTTCTTTCAAGTGAAACAAGGAAATAAGTACAGTAAGCAATGCAGATATCACTAGGGATCCACAGAAGCACTGAGAAGCCGCGTATTAGGTGGAATTAGCGTTCCAGGGAAATAACAAGCAAACAAACAACAAGCATACAAACAAAGCTAGATTCAGCAGGCCTGGATCTAGTCTATGCTACAGCAAACAAGGTGTACCAATTTCAGTAAGGAACAGTTCAAATATGCAGGCACTATAAACCTTTAACCAGAAATTCCCAGCTCAGAAGGGCAGAGTCCAGCCTCTCCTCCCACAAGAGTGCAGACCACGAACCTTCTTAATGTAAAATAACTGGCCTGAAGCCCAAGTGCATAAACCAGAACTAATACACTTTAAGAATAACAGACACTGAGCTCTCAATCAGCAGTTCCCAACTTAGAAGGATGAAAACTACCTTTTCCTGCCACCACAGTGCATGCCACAAACCTTCCTAATGTAAAACAACTGGTCTGAAGCCCAAGTAACAACTTTTCAATATTTAACTACACTTATCACCCCCCCCCCCCCATTAATGCTTGTTCCACCCTCTCTTTAGTATGGGCATTTGTTACCACAGCATGCCCTCATGTAGATTATTATCTCTTTTCTCCCATCTTTTCCAGTCAGTGTTGATACACATACCCATCTCTCTCTCTCTCTCTCTCTCTCTCTCTGCTGTCTTCCATGTTGTAGTTTACCTCCTACTGTGTCTAAATGATTACCAGTTATAATCCTTTGAAATCATCAGCAGTAGTAAACACGCTGTAGTCCTTTTGACTTTCCCACTATTACTAATCCATGAACCTGTAGCTTCCTAACTGTAGTACAGGCCCGAGGCCCAAAATGGCCGCCCTTCTCTTTATTTTCTTGATCATGGTCATGTAGATATTGTATTATCCACTAGTGAAAAGCATTTGAGTTTCTGCATTGACTTCTGTCTGCCAGCATCTTCTCCTCTACCATCAGTTCTGTTACTACTTCTTCTTTTGGCTTTTCCCAGTTAGGGGTCGCCAGAGCAGATCACCTGTCCGCTCATGATTGGCAGTGGAGTTTTGCGGTGTCGAGCTGCCAGCCCGGCAGCCAACCTTGCAATAATGATCTTAATTCCAAGTTTCTAGGTACAATTTTATTTTCCCAGTGAAGCTTTATACATGTTTGCTAATAATAGCAATAGTGAGAGAAAATTTTTAGCATTTTTAATGTGACCCTATTATGGTGTAAGAAGGATCACTCCTCTGCAGTTTCTGTGCTACTGTGTTACAGCATCTGCCATCTATTGCAGGATATCCCTAAAGCCTGACTAGTGTAAGTCTAAAAAATGAGAAAATGTATAGCCAGTCACTCCTCACCTGCTTCACATTACCAAACAAGAAGGGTTGGTCGTAGTAAAGATTCCAGCAAATTCTGCTTAGTGCATCATATTTGTAAAGGTATTACCTGAAAAATGCTCTGAATCTACTTATATGCATTGTTTTTTTTGAAAAGGTCATCAAAGCAATGGACTAAGCAAAAACAATACGTACCCCATACCTCAACCTGTTCAAAGCTTTCCACACATTTCCTAACTCAAACATAGTGAAAAAAACTAAATAAACTTAGAATAAACCATTACATCACCCACTGGGTAGACAAGTGGCTCACAGACAGGACACAGGACATCGAAATAGGGAAGTTGCTTCTACAAGCGACAATTCACCATTGGAGTCCCACAGAATTCTGTGCTGGGACATCTTCTGTTTGGCATTTACATTTCTGAGGTAAAAGCCAGTACCTAAGGGCTATGGCCTGACAAAGTTTGCAGATGACTGCAAGCTAAGAGCAGACATTGAATCCCCAAGTAAATTAGGCATCTTATAGGAAGGTTTGTCCTAAATAAATAACTGATGCAAAAATCATGGACTGAAACTAAATGAGAAATAGTACATTTCTGCATACTTTAGGAAGTCATGTACCCCAGTGGAGCTACAATATTGACAATACACCCGTAAGTGTTGACCCAGATGTTCAGGATTTGGGAACTTATGTGGACACTAACCTAACGTTTGACCAAAATGTTTCCATTTTTGTAAGAACGTCCTTATATATTGCACAGTTTGTAAACAAAGGGATTGTGCCTAGCTCTAGGGATGTCATCGCTCCCGTTACTCTGCTCTTATTAGTCCAGTCATTGAGTATAGTGCTCCTTTTGGCAACAACTGCAACACCCCCAAAAGTACCTTTCTAAAGGGATACAAAGCCTAACCATGTCCTATATGGACTATCTCAAAGCCCTGTCACTATACTTAGTATCCTACAGACTGCTGACAGGTGACCTGTGCCTAGCATACAAGGCATCCTCTGACCCAGTACTGATGGATGTACTGCACATCAACAAGTCAAATGGTATCACAAATACTTGGTCTAGAGAATCAAAACCTCTTCTGCAACATCAACAGAATGGTTTGGAGGGACAGGTAAATCTCACTGAGAATACCACTGCTCTGAAACAGACTCACAATCCACATAAAACAAAAGTCATCCCTGTCCATATCCAAGTGCAACTTGGATATATGGATGGGAAAAAGAAAATGCATCCCAAGACTGCCCCTTGTACTACTAATGGACACAGGCAGCTACTAAATGCTTTATCCCATGTATGGGTGCCCTCAAATTATCTATTGTATGATCCCAGTTATTCTCAACAGGGGTAATATATAATTGGCAGCCATGGGATAGATAAGGTCAATCTATAACCAAATGGGATAGGCTAATTTGAGTATAAAAAGGGAAACTGATTATGCTTAAAATGGCCCTCGAGGACAGGTAGTCTAGTACTTACCTATGAACATGTAAACTCTATACAATCTTGGCCGAGATTTGCACTTTGGAGAATAAAATGTATACCTCTGTTCCCTATCTGCATTCCCAGAATTCCATGCATCTACCAGACCCATTGTAGCTGTATATTGTTTAAATGATTTTCCACTGCAACTAACTTCCTTCTTTTCAGATGGACATCCCTCCTAATTTCACATTCCTATCTCCTGCTATGGGTACCTCTCTTTCTATAAAAGCAATTTTAGCTGGCACAATGCATCTGACTATTAGAAACATTGACAAATGGATTATCTAGGCTGAACTTATTGATATATTCTGCCTCCGAACTATACACCCTTTATTGCCAGTTGTCAATCATACTTATATGCATTAGCTACCTTCTTCTTCTTTCGGCTTTCTCCCAGTTAGGGGTCGCCACAGCGGATCACCTGTCCACTCATGATTGGCAGTGGAGTTTTATGGTGTCGAGTTGCCAGCCCAGCGCCCAACCTTCCACAGAAGGGACACACACATATACACACACACACACACACACACACACACACACACACACACACACACACACACACACACACACACACACACCTAGAGCCAGTTTAGAGTATCCAATCCACCTACCGCATGTCTTTGGGATGTGGGAGGAAACCAGATCACCCATAGGAAACCCACACGACCACAGGGAGGGCATGCAGACTTCGCACAGAAGGTAACCCAGCCGAGGATCGAACCGGAGAACCTCTTGCTTTGAGGTGGCAATGCTAACCACTGCACCACCAAGGCTGCCCCCTGCACTAGCTACCAAACTATCCTATTTTTATTGTAGTGTGTTATAGGTTCATAGGTTCATAGGTTAGTACTAAGCTAACTGCCCTTGTGAGCCATTTTAAGCTTAGCCAATTATTCCTTGTGAGACTCAAACCCTGCACCTTGTGTTTGTAAGGCAAACACCTTAACCATTGTTCCAGTAGAGTCTTTTCAGAGCCACCACCTGTGTGATGATACTTTCCAGTACTTAATATGACTGTGTAAAGGTTGCATAAATCCATTTACATTCTGCCTTGATAGTGTTACATCCATATTAATTTAGTTTAAATATATTTAAAGAATACTAGAAAATACTTTTTCTTTCTTGTCCCATTCCTCACTTTTCAGATTTTTCTGTCCCTTCTTGTTCCCTGGGCTGATACATACCCTTTTCTTTCTCTCCCCCCATCACTGTCAGCAAGGAAATTAAACTTGACTATGTAATCCCACCACACATAAGCAAAATATTTAACCACATTGTTTGTGTTTTAAAATACATTAAACATTTGAGTAATTTATGTTTTATACAGTACATCTTGTTTCCACAGAAAGAGCTTTTCCACCTATCTGGTTAATGTTTTCCTGCATCTCACTGCTATAAACAGCCGTATCTTATCATATCTAACTGCAGACAAAATAGTCAGCTAGCTCCCCACCGTTTTCTTTTAATTGGATGAGTCCTTATAGTATGACACTGGTTCAGCTTTCATCTTTCCTGTGGAGAAAAAAAATGAATATTCCCTGCTTGTATCTACTTTACAAAGCAAATAAACAGCCCTTTCTTTCTTGGCATTTGATCTTTAAACCCTTGTTATTAATTGGGAGGCAAGAGGCAGGATTCCCCTCCTACATTAATAAGAGTTTAAGTTGGAGGATCACTGGCATTTGGTAGGCATATGGAGTGACAGACGATGTGGAGGACCACTATGCTAAATCCCACACTGCGATCGTTGTTAGGAAAGTAGCATTTCTGTCCAGAGAGATCTCTTAAGTGGCAAATAAACCACCAGCACTCTATTCCTTTGTCAAAATGGTCTTCCCCATAGCCTGTCTCACCACAAGAATTCTTTTATCTCTACCTTAGTGAGAGTCATCAGCTTTGTTCTTAACTGAAACGACTGTTGCCATTAGATCCACCCTGTCACCAGTCAACCCTATGGAAGTTGCAGTGGTTTCATGCTCCTCTTGAGTCTATTCTCGGATGGTATTCAGTATTACTGATTATGCTGTGTTCCCGATTGTTATCTTTCGTATTGGACTAATGACCAACGGAGTGGATGTACTTGTTCTGGTGAGTTTTTAAATTTTGGTTTCTTCTTTGAGACTTGGGTTGTTTCCATTGGCCTTGAAAGATTCAATTGTTATCCCTATCCTTAATAAACCTTCATAGATCTTGAACATTTCACAGCTATTATCCAATGAATAACCTACATTTCTTTGAAAAGGCTGTTCAGAAGTTTGTTTATAAGCAACTTGCAGCTTGCCTCAGAGCCAATGGGCTCCTGGATTTCTTTTTTGAGCCAGGGACTCCCTAACATTGAGCTGGACCATCTGGAAATGGTGCAGAACTGTGTTGTAAGGCTTCTGGCAGGTATATCACATTATAAACACATTCCACATGTTCTGTATGGCCTACATTTGCTTCCAGTTCAGTAAAGACTAATGAACAATGTATTAATGTTGACATATTTTTCAATCAATAACTTGGGTCCCTAATTTCTGAAGGTTGTGGTCATGCCATATTGCCTTTCTTGAGCATTGCACTCAGCTTACCCCCCCAATTCACTTTAGTAATGCACGCTAACCCTAACCCTGCCCCTACCTTTAATCCTCACATGCAGTTTATATTAAAATACCCTTCCCATAATACTACCACTAGAAAACAGGATGGACTCTTATCACGCATGTACACAAACAGTACACCTATCCCCTAACAATCACTCTTGTGCTCACACTAAATCTATATTCTTACCTAACCCTGACCTTAACAGTCATATGCACACACAAACTAAATGTATCCCCTTAACTAACCCTTACCCTATCCATGAAATACAAAGACTCACAAAAAGACTCCCAGAACCAGCACATACCTTTGTCAATCAATCAAAACTCACCTAAGACAGAGTTTGCCTAAATGGCTTTTCACTCAAAACCAATGGCAATCAATGGGTGTTGCACAAATGTGATTTGACCAAGTTATCCGTAACCACATATATAGATATATAGATAAACAGACAGATAATCCCATGATTACTATCAAAAGATCAAAATGAAGGAGACCGAAATATCGAACTCCTGGACTTACTTCCCGTGCAGGACCCATATTTGCACTTCCTTTTGAGTCCATACCCATGCAGTACCTGTGTTAACATTCATTCCTATATTCACAATTGGAAGGGGAATTTTCATATTCAGGATTTTTAAGCATTGCAGTCTTAAGCATTTTGGTCTTTGTGTATGTCTGTGTCTGCTTATATCTGTCTGTGCCTTTGTGTGAGTTGCTGGGTTGGTATGGCTGTAATACTTCCATACACCCCTACACAAATAAGTGTACACCTCATACAAACACGCAGAGAGAGATCGAGAGAGAGAGAGCGAGAGAGAGAGAAAGAGACAGATTGAGAGACAGACAGAGATGAGAAAACACATAACTCATTGTACAATCCTGTTCCAGCAGGTTTTATAAGGCCACGATATTAATGATTCCAAGACTGGTATAGCACCACAGCAGTATGCAGCCACAGACAGGTAGTAGATTAGTGGTTTACCTAACCTAACTGCATGGAAATGCAACAGTTCAGGTGTTACACTTAGCTGAAAATAACATGGTAGAGAATTCATAGGTAAGGTTTTCCCTGCAATTTCTAATCAAATCAGTGAGAATAAACTTGTTTTCACCCATTGATGATTATGTCAAGAGCACGGCTTGTGTGTGTGTTTGTGTGTGAGTCTGTTTGTGTATGCATGCATGTGTTTGTGTGGGTTTATACATGTAGGTATGTGCCTGGGTGTCTACATGAGTGCACAAGGCTGTAGCTAACTATGCAACTATACTTTATGGGTTGGTAGGTAGAACACTTGTGTGGTTTTTCTGACCTTACTAGGGTCCCAGTTCAGAGACATGCAGATTGTGCATGTGAATCAGTTGCTCAGATCTGCAGCACTTCAAGACTACATCAGCACAGCAGTAGTATTTTTTTCTTATTATGTACCCACCCCAAGTGTCGGTCAGATGTCTAAATATAATATG